>NW_006800605.1:0-113685 GCF_000485575.1 Poecilia formosa | reverse complement strand
TATATATAACACTTTGAAACTGATCTCAGATGCTTGGAAACTCCAGCCACAAGGTGGAGCTGCACCTCGAAGGCGGGGCTAAGTCCAGCCATTTGTTTTTCACAACTGAATGGTCGACAATGGAGATTAAAGAATTTCTCAAGCATGCGTGAAAGAATCAATTCAACACTCCAGATATGTTTTTGATGAGGGAAAAACATTATAACATTATACATGATGTTAAGCTCAAAAATGTCAAATTTACATAATACTGCTCCTTTAAGTCTGTAAATCAGGAGTGTCCAAGTGTATCTTGTGCTTTCAATTTTGATAAAATCTGATTTTATTACTACTTTAAACTCTGTGTGTCTGCAAAAATGTTTGGTAACCAGTGCTTTAAATGAAGACGAAATAAAAAATGAGCTGTAATTATTTTGTAAGGCTATTGTAGCAAATAAGCATCAGCAACAAATATGGAGTGTTTACTTCTACATAAACCCGGATGTCGCAAGTTTGTTTATAAAAATCATGTTTAGAGCTTTGTAGACACAATTATGGTTTTCTAGTTACATGACAGGCATTTGTCATACAGTAACACCATCCATCCATCCATGCATCCATCCATGCATCCATCCATCCATCCATCCATTCATGCTCTGATATCCTCCACAGAGAAAAGTCCATAAGGCATTGAGATCAGATGAAAAACCATCTTTAATTAATTCATTTTATTGAACACTGTTTGCACTCTGAGCTTCCCCAGATGACATATTTCATCATCTTATCTATAATGTATAACAGTTGGAGCCAGATGGTTACAAATATTGACTTTCCATGTAAATACATGAAGTGCAGATACATCACCTCAGAATGCATCTTTATTTTTCTAACATGTCTTATAATGGAAGTGCAGCATACCTTCAGGCATATGTTGCTCTAAATCAATAGTGACAAAGTAAAGTTCAATAAATAATCTGAGCTGTCTCGGTTCAACTTTTTTTTTTTTTAATCAGTGCAGATCAGAAATTCAAATAAAAAAACTCCAAGCTATATTTTGTTTGCTTTTTATTTACTTTCATTGTGCAGAATGTTGAGTATGCACAGCTTTTTAAATAGGCTGTTGTCAACTTTATCTAATAAAGATGAAGAGATTTTTTGAGTCACAAATTGAATTTTACTCCATGTGAAATACAAATATCAAGTACAATAGCATACAATGGAGGAAAAGGTTTTTAATGGTAAAGTGTACTTTTATTCTGCTTCTACAAACTCAGAAATGCTAAAGCCAGACTGTTCTGTAAATCCACTGTGGTTCAATATCACCATTTGTCATTGAAGATATTGATTTAATATATTTATGCATGGGTTGACGGTGGAGAAAAGATTTGCAACAATGAAAAATGGCAAACAACCACTCATTTTTCTCACATGTTGTAGATCCGAGATTACATAACATAAATCAATACTTTTCACAAGTTTTTAAAATTAAAATATAACTTTCTTGCTTTGACTTACAACGACCCTGTCGTCACACTTGTGGCCCATTAAAAATAGTGAGAATTATCCAATTAACTTCTTTTTGAATAAAATCAAAATATAATTTTATTTGCATCCATGAATCATACTTTATAATCAAAACCATTAAATTAAGCAGCTTTTATGTTTCAATGTTTTAAATTGATTGCATTTAAATTGCAGATTACCAGTTGAAGTCAATAATTACACTTAGCTTTGGTAAAAATTAAACTTACTCCTGTGTGCAGATTGTAAATGATTAAACAACATTTGAACAGGTGGAAAACAACATTAGATAGATGAATGGTTGGACCAATTTTGCAAACATCTCTTTGATCCTGTTATGCATTTATTCTCTCTATCGCCCTTTTCTTTTAATATGTTAACAGAAACAGGGCCAGCATGCTGGAATCTGAGTTTGTGCTCACTTAAATGTGTGAGATGCTCCTGCTGTCAGAACAAACAAAGAAACACTTTAGCTTTCATTAGTACCCAGAATATATGCAGTTATATTTATCCTTGTCTCCACATGTTGCAAATCTTTAAGGTCTTTGCTTAACAGCATGGATGTTCCTTTATTCTTATTTTATTTCCTCTAAAGTTTATATATCTATGCTTCATGATTCTGATTTTAATAAGCTAATGAAAGGAAACCCAAAACATTTGTGCATTTTAAACAGAAATTCAGATAAATGTTAGAGAAATCTACACTTCTAAACTGAACAAAGTAATAAAAAATAGATACATTTTGTTAACATAAATATTCATGCAAATGTGATTAGCACAGAATATTATACTTTCTGATTTCTTGTTCCTGATAAAGTATCATGAGTTTAACAAACTCTAATTAGTAATTTGACAGACATGCTAAGAATAGCTTTACAACTGTAGTTATAAACCAGAGTGTGCAGCTCGAGCGCTCTTACTTTCTTTGCCACAACTGCCAAATCTGCTTTTTCTTTATAAAATGAGGTCAAGTTCAGAATCTGTTTTTCTGTGCTGCTACAGAAAATACAGACACTGCCCTTTTACCTGGTCTCTCATTACAAGAGAGCCATGACAAGGACATGAATGTTTTAGCAATTTTAAAACAAATTTTACAAGAAAACGTTCAAGAAGACGACTTGATACTTACATACTGGGACTTGTCGAGTGATGAAATGCTCACTGTTTTCAGGTTATCCAGCAGGGCCGAGTCAAAGTCTTGCAATCCGGCACTCGAATAGACAACTTTGTCCTTCACAAAAATGCTGACAGCCCGCAACATGAAGGAAACGAACAAGTGCATATGGATGTAGTTTCTGGTGCAGTGAAGGCGCCTGCCAGGATCAGAGGAGTTACAGTTAATCATTATGGAAAAACAAATAACTAATTTCAGATCTCCATTATAAGTATGGAGGGCTGAAAAACCAGGAACATTATACAAAAGCAACGTAAATGCTTTATCTGGCTTTCTATACAGTTGTATGACCCAGAACTCCAACTAAAAGCTATGACA
Source organism: Poecilia formosa (assembly GCF_000485575.1). Taxonomy (NCBI): domain Eukaryota; kingdom Metazoa; phylum Chordata; class Actinopteri; order Cyprinodontiformes; family Poeciliidae; genus Poecilia; species Poecilia formosa. Next base: position 110,693 of record NW_006800605.1, on the reverse strand, counting down.
TTTATCAGATATTTAGAAATTATTTTCTTTACTCTGTATTAACAAGTGGTAAAAAAAAGGAATATATGCAGTTTCTTTTGTCAAATACAGTCTAAAGGGTCTCTCATATAAGGTCCACCTTGGCTTCAACATAAGTAGTTGCTGAACATCAGATCAGCTCCCTTCATACAGTAAAAAGCTTTTCAGTAATCCAGCACTACCTTGACGAGAGCTGCAGCCCAAGGATGTAACTCAGTTTTTCAAAGCAAAAAATTGCAAGATAAACTAGGGAGGAAGAAATTGTCAGGGACACCGTAAGCCAACTTATTGTACATATGGGACTCAGCTTTGACACATGGTTGCTCTTGCAGTATTTATACAATAGGAGCCAACAGAGAAACTCCACACACTTCAGATTTAAAGGCTGCTTTGTTGCTCTCAGTGACTGCAGAAGTGAAGTATCAGGCACCGACAGGTTTATCGTTCTAACCAGCTCCTGTATTGCTCATGCTGCTCTGAATTAGCATAAAAGAGCAGAGTCAACTCCGATTCAATGAGTGGCCCACTCATCATTTTGAGGGCTGAAGATGACAATGTTTACAATGAAGGCTTTCACATAAAAAAAATGACTAAAACCTGATTGCAGTCCTTAATTAGCAACGATGGGCTAATTACTATTCAACAGTATACAGCTGCAATCAGAGGCTCACATAAATCCATCATAGGCATGACTGTCGTTTGAATTTTGAGCTTTTAGAGATTAATTGGAAACATTATTTTTCAGGGTGAAATAGCTACGCAACAAACTGATGCACTTAATCTTTAGAAAGAGAATAGGATGTGGCCTTTTTCCAATCCATCATAGTCTGAATTATTAATGAAGACTCAACATGAACTCACCACTTTATTAGGCACATCTGCCTTAATTCTTCCTGGCACAGATCCTGGGTTTCTTGCATGTTTCACCAACTCAAATTTACAACTTTTTAAGACCTTTTTACCATAAGTGGAATTTAAGACCTAATAAATAAATTGTATGGGTTTGCAACAAAAGTGTGCCAATGACAAATACGGACATTGTCCAGCCAACTGGCAATACATTTGCACACAGCCAACATGGATGTAAAAGTGCGAGCTAGCTTTGCTCTTGCTAATAAACTAGCTAGCAGCAGCTACGACAGCCGCAAACACCTCGAGTCACAGAACGCAGTGAAGATGTCTGCGCATGACTCAAAGATTTGAGTCAATGCAAAAACTTAAACCACATAGAAAATATTAAGTGAGAATAAATAAATGTAGGAGTTGTGATTAAGCCAGCTAGCAATCTTATTATTTCTCAATGAATTTAAAACTTTTTAAGGTCTTATGTTTAGATACATAAATGTAAGATGTTTTCAGTCTATAAGGACATGTGGGCAGATGAGATTTGGCAACCATGGAGACCTTTTCAGTACAGTAAACTTGCTGCCATGTTTTAGAAACTACTCTGACATGATATAAGGTTTTTGAAGTGGTAAATTATCCTGTTGGAAGTATCTGGGTTATACTAAGGGATCCAAAATAAATGCCACAACAGCACCCGCCATACAATTACACTACCACTACCAGCCTGAACCCTTGATAATAGGCAGCATGAGTCCATGTTTTCAAGTTGTTTATACCAAATTCAGACCCTAAAATCATACCGCTTCAGACCAGGAACATTTCTTTAATGTGTTTAATGTCCAATTTCTGTGACACTGTTCAAATTCTAAACTCTTTTTTTCCTGCTCTTTACAGACATGAGTGTCAAATGGTGTGATTTTCACTGTATTTTTTTTCTCTTTTACTGGCCATTTCCAGTAAACATGAGAAGTACTTGTGCATGAAAATCCCAGTACATCTGCAGGTTGTGAATAAGGCCTGGTTGAATGCAAAATGTGTGCTTCATGCATTCATGCTCTGCCAGTAGAAGGGGATCTTCCTTCACTGATACACACACCAAGAGCATTTCTATAGTGGCAGAGATGCTAGGACTGGGAGGAGAGCTGAAAATAGTCCTGAAAATCAGGATTATTCTTTAAAAATCTGATTCAGTCCCTCCAGGATTTCACAGTTATGTGGCTCTGCTTTAGAAATATTTGCAAAGAATTTTGCAAAAAAAAAAAAAAAAGTCAATAAACCCCTTCCAAAACATATGTAAAGAATAAAAAAAGTCAATTGTAGATTTCTTTTGCTGTTCAAGTATATTAATGCAAAGTGTGTAAAATTATTTCCTTCTGCCTTCATGGAGAACTGCTTTGCTCGATCCTTTGTGATTATGTATGACATTAAATGTGACTTCTTAATCTCCATATCAGTCACGGACTACAACTTGACTCAGCAGTGCAGTAAAAGCAGAGGTGAGGATAGGTGTTTTGGCTGTCCATCATTTTGACCAACAGGTAAAAAAAAAGTCATCATCTATTTCTGAAATTATAATGCCGACATCTATCCAATAATGACAAAACTATGCTGTCGAGTACTTAAAGCTTGCACAGGATACCGTGCTGCAATTGAAGTAAAGCTTTGCATTGGCGACGAGGGAATATTCACACTACAACAGGAAACTGGCAAACAGCAATGAATACTGTAAGAGGTTTGTAAAGATCAAAGATTTACACGTTGCTTTGTTGAGTCAAACACGGCAGATGTGAGACCTCTGTCAAAAGGCGGCTTGACGGCCCTTTGAAAACGCAGCAGCAACTCATGCAGAATTTATGCTCTGTGGTCTTTATCAGAAATGCACGTCTGATCACCTTCCTTTATTCCTGTTTTGAGGTGTGCATGTTTTTGACTGAAGTTTCTGATACAAACTCAAAGACCAGTCGCAAAGATGCTGCCATTCAAATCAGGAGAGTTTATTGTAAGGATGAATACTCTAAAAATACTCTAAAAAAAGGCAAAAGAAAGAATAATATGGTTAAAATCTTTGACTGTGTTTGAATAAAATTTCATCATAAAAAATATTACCTCATAGTTTGAAAGCTCTTGTACTTTATTTCACGTTGTTTGTGCATTTAAATGTTCTGACGTTAGTTGTTTTTATTTTAATAGACACATCAAGAACTTGAAAGAAGATTTTTTTTAGAACAGTCCAAGTTTTTATAGATAAATCTTATCTGCCAAGATAAGATAAGCTTTCATTATACATTTCCAAAAGCATCTAAAGTTATCTGGAAAAGGTATTGTTATAAATTACTTTTTTTTTTGAGAAACATAAATGAGAATTCACAAGTTCGCTGTAAAATAATATTATCAAGTATTTTTTGTCTAGTTTCTGTCTAGTTAGTGCAAATACCTTAGCAAACTTAAAATATGACAAAATAACTTAAAAGTAACATTTTATCAAGGTAAATAAGTTTGTTATAAGTGAATAATTCTCGGAAATTTTTAAAAAGTAGAAGTTCTGCTGACAGATTTTTTTTTTAACTTTAAAACATTAAAAATGTCTTGTTATAAGCGGAAAAATCTGTACTTTATGCTATAGTAGTATAAAGTACTGTGTTAGTACTTTATATTTGTTGTAGTCTTGATCATTTTATGCCAAACTGACGGCATAAAATATTTGATTATTTCGTAAAGGACAGATTTTTGGTGTGCTGATGGTTGTCTTGACAACAGAGTCTCAAACTTCAGAGTTACCAAAAGTCTCTTTTCTGCTTCTCTGTTTACGGCTCTGCTTATCTGGCCCGTCAGTTTAGGTGGATAAACATTTATTTTTGCTGCTGTGTCAAACTGTTCTAATAAGGAAGAGGAATTGAAAAATGTACAACTTGGGATATTGTTTCTAAACCTAACTCTGCTCTAAACTCTCCATAACGTTCTTCCCCCACCTTCTTGCTCTGTTTATTGGTTTTTACGATTCCTTTTTTAAAAAAAATAACCAAACTTCAGAGAAAAGCTAACAAGCCAACTCAGTTTAATAATCAGGTTTGACTGAAGTCTAGTGTTTGTACTGATTTGTACTTGTATAATTTTTCTCTTTTTTTTCGCAATTATGCTCCGTTGTGTTTGGGATTCTGTTGTCAGTCACAAAGAGTCCCAATAAAATGCATGTTACAGTTTGTAGTTATAAACTCGTACAATGTGAAAAGATTCAGAAGGCCTTTTCCATACCTTGTAAGGTCATGGTTGTTTTATGATGAGTTTTCAGCAGGAAATTATTCGAACGACTTTATGAATGTTTGTGTGAATGACAATAAAATGTGTGATAGGAAATCAAAAGTTGATGTAGAAGTTTTTCAAGGATTTTTCACATTAGAATGTTAATACAAATAAGTCAGTAACCAGACTTTGTTGTGTTAGACACATTTTGTGACAATATTTTCAGGCTCATATTTTCTTGGAGTTCAACAAACAAATGTGACTCAAAGTGAAGAATTAAAAAGTGTTTTGTTTTTTTTATTTCTGGCATTTTTACATCTAAATCTCTTGATTCAAACATGGTTTCTTGGCTCTAGTATATGTCCAAGGTTTGAGAAGTAGTTAGAAGCACTCATAGGATTTTTGGTTAAAATTTTATATTGAAGCTTTAAAGATTGAAGGTTCAGCATAAAACCTTTACGTGAAACGTGCAAACATTTCTAGAGTGCTATGATTGTTTTTTAAATCTGCAAATACACATATTCTACAGTCTAAATGAGAAAATTCCTTAAAACAATGTCACAACATTAAACAAATAAAAGTAGATTATTTTAGCAATGTACAGGAATCTATTAGGTATTAATTACAAGGTTTTAAGACATGTCTGGGTTTGTGATTAAAATTATTCATACACATGACAGATTTAGGTTTAAGCAACTCTTATTTTTACCAACATGTTTACTTTGACTGGAAATATAAACATATCCATCATTAAATGCCTGCCAGCTGGTTATGTATTGTGGATGACAACCACACTACGTATCCCACAATGCACAGCAGCAGCTATTTGAAGACCAACACAGGGTTGAGTGCAAACACTGCTTTTGGAAGTGATGTAACAGAAAACAAATATCACTCATCTGTTCTATAATCCACTGGGTTTTGACATTTAAAGCTCCTACAAACATCCAGTGGGATCTCACAGTTTCCTGCCTCATCACTGAAATGACGGCTCCATCTCTAAACTATTTTTAGAAAATGTCTTGAAATATCTTATTCTGATTGACCAACAGACTAAATTGTCTAATCTGACCATTCAGACTTACATTGTTTTGTTTTCTTGAAGTGTAAGAATGACTTTTTTCTTCTCGCAATTCATTTTCAGTGATATATTTTTGTTTTCTCTGTTCATTTGTGGACTTTCATTTGGACTTTCTTTTATTTCCCAAAAGACAGAGTTAATGGGCCCTGAAGGCTTTTCTCATTTTCTTCATGTTTACGAGCAAACATAAAGCTGCACTTCTTCACAGTTTTGTCCTTGAGTTTGTTTGGAGAGCTCCTTGATTTGTGCTGTTCCCTTGGTGCTTTTGAAGACGCTGTGGCTTTTCATATCAAGCGCTTGGGTGAAGCTGCTGAATGTCTACATTGTGAAAAATGTGTGCAGAATAACTGAGTAGAGGCATAATATTAACGATCAAACCACCCCTTGCCACCTGGGGAGCATTGCTGAAGTGCTTCCCTTTGGGTAACCTATTACCTTTTATAGAAGAGGTCTTCTCAAAAATTGTTAAAATAACAAACTACAGTCCATTTTTTGTGCTGAGAGTGAGTGACTCATACGATGAAAACACAAAAACTGTCAGTTTTGAATCCCCAAAGGTTTAAAATGTCAGCCAGTTTATTATTATTTTTCACCTGCTTTTATTTCCACCAGCTGGTTCAGACATATAAGACTTGTGAGCAAACGCATACCCTTTTTTTTTTTTCTGTCACCATTGTCAAAAAAACTTTTCAAAACCGTTGGATAACTTGTGGAACCGAAGGGCTGTCGAGGATTAAATGATGCAATTGTTTCAAAAGACCTCAAACTGTCACTTGTTGCCAAGTATTTGTAGTTCTATAAAATGTGCAACAAATTAGTTTGTGATCATTTTAACTAGTCATTAACCAGTTTATAAGAATACAGGAAGTATCTCTTCTTACCGGAAGTATCCAATGATCATGATGGCCACTAGCAGAGAGCTGAAGGACACAGCGTAGCCGGTGGTGTACATGACATACAGCCGCTCAAAGAAGTCTCGCTGTGAACATGCAGGGAGAAAAAAAAATGCTGTTTAGTTCACTGCTATAGAAAACACACAAGCATGTCTCACAGGACCGTCTAGACAGTCTTTAACAAGTCTTACACAAGCACAGTAAAATAAAAATGTCCAAATAAGCCTAAAAATGGTCTGAAAACTGAAATAGCCTGTTTTTCCAACCAATGGTCAGAGGAAAATAGCCTGAAAGATGTTGGTGATAAAGTTAAAAGGAGGCTCCATCTCTTTCCCTAAAGATGTTTATTTATAGCAGATTATATTCTCCATACACCATGGGTTGCTGGTGCAGCTTACTGAATATAAAAAGGTGGAAAACATGATCTTCCAAAAGCATTTCTGCTTTATCTGTTTTTTCCTTTTATCCACAGAATCTAAATTTTCAGCAAATAAATAAATGACAGTCAAAATTAAAGTGGCACTGTTTCAGTTTAAGAGAAGCAGTGAAACTGAGCGTTCGTAAGTCGAGAAAAAAAAAAGTGATTTGAAGTTCAAGTACCAAATCAGCAGTGAAGCGTGGCGTTAAAACCAAATGGATGAGAGTGCCGCAGACCTTCAGTCACACCATCCGATGATGACATTTAAGGCACAAAGCCTTAAAATGTCTCACTGAGTCACAAAGCATAACAACTACATAAAAGCGTACATGTCCACAAAGGATGTAGAACCTTTTATTTTTACTAGCTCTATTATGTTAGAAATGTATTTTGCTTTACACGTCAAACTGAGTGTGAAAACATTGAAACACAACTTAGAAGTCAGAAAGTTAATGTTGAACACAGCTGGTATAAAAGTGGAGGTATTTTGTTGTGATTGTCTTTGTTTAATTTAACCGTTACAGGAAGGAAATATGTTGGTTGCGTCCTTTTTTATCAAAAATCTAAATCAAATCAATGTTTATTTGTGTGGCACATTTGAGCAGCAAGGCGGTTCAAGGTGCTTCACATAATAAAAACAGAAAAATTACAAAGTTATAAAGAAAGCATCATAAATTCAGCAGACTTCTCTATTCATCCTAATGTAATTCTTTTGCACCTTTTCTATCAGTTAAAGCCTTTCTGTTAATGAGCAAACACAAGAAAATATGTCCATGCTTAGAAAGAATCAAAAACACAAAGTGAAAATCTAATTCACTTTTAAAATAAATCTAATTTATATTTTCTCCTTATTGTGTCATGCTTTTTCTTCTTTCTCTCTTTCTTTCTTTCTATCTTTCTTTCCTTTTCTCCTTCTTTTGTTCTTTCTTTCTCATTTATGAAGCACATCAACATATAACACTGTGCTTGCACTGCACATTTAATTTTGTTTCTGTGTCTGTTCAGCTAATCTTAATGCCTTTATTTCATTGTTTACATCACAATAATAAAATAAATAATTAGAAATGTATTTTTTTTGCTTAATACATTAAAAAACGTAAGGAAATAAAGTTTAAACAACAAAATAACTTGCTTTTCAATCAAATCAATGGAGGATAAGAGTTTTCTACCTGATAAAAATTAAATTTGTAAAATAAAAAATAAAAATTTGATTATTTTACTGATAACTGAGCTGAGACTCAGAAATCTAAATTCATTTTTTAGTCACTACAATTGAAAAATACTGAATCAGCTACCTTCTTCTTCTACTCACTGGGGTTTCCATTATTTACTCTTTTTTTCCAATTTTTAACTTGATGTTCTCAGTTTTTTTACTCTTCATTGAAGCAATATATTTGATGCCATTCAGTTTAACTATGAAACTTTTCATCTGAGCTGCTGCTGGCAACAATATAATGTTCTCGTATCGGTTTCCCTGTTATATTATTTTTATTTATCATAGAAAGAAAGATAACATATAAGACGCATTCCCATTTCTGTATAAATACATTGAATTCCACTCACATAGTCAACTGTTTATTTCAAATCTAAGTTTTATAAAGTGCATAATAATGATAGAGAGTTATTTACTGCATTTTAAGCAGCAAAGCTGACCAAAATATCCCCCCATCCAAGCTGTAATTCAGATTTCCCAGAAAGCCTTGTCGTAGTTCATCACAGATCATCAAGGTTTGATGAATAAACAAGCTATGATGCCTGTTTACTGGAGTGAAGGAGCTGACTGTCTTTGTGATTATTCCTTTTGCCTCATCAGTTTTTGATTAGGTCATAGCTTTCATATTTGAATGTTCCTTGCTACGATGCTTTTGTGAACAGTTTGTTTCTTTGGTACTTGGTACTTCATCACAGAGAAGAAAGAGTGCATTTATACAGGTTTGCTTTTCTTCTAACATGCAATGAAAGGGAAAAAAAGAGAACTGAGGCTTTACATATGAACTGTGAACACTGGTGCAGCCTTTGTTGAAGGGTTGAGCAATCACCAGGCTCTCTGAATGACAATATTAACAAAAATTCTTGTTATGTTCCACATTAATACTTGCTCTTGCTTCCTCATCGCTGAGGGGCTGAAGGAACCGTAGACACTCTGAATAATTGGTCCACGTTTTGTTCCATTGCTCCACAAAGACCCAGGAACCGTTGACATCACACCTCCTGTAAGCGTGTCCTGCAAACGTGGACTCGAGTCAGTGCATTCCCAGAGAATATTTGCAACATACAGATTGCCTACTCATCTTCAATTCAAACATTTTTGGCATTTGGGGACAAGTGCTTTAAAAATAACAAAATCTGATGTACAGAATGAAAAATCCATGTATGAATAAGTACATAAAATTATAAAAAATATATATTTTTGTTTGCTTTTATCTGCTTTTCTACTTATTCTATCATTTATTGTCAGTCAGTGTTTAACTTCGTCTCTGTTTCAGACAAAGCCACCAGCTGAGCTGATGAGGCTAACTATAAATGCTCTCTTTCATCCCATTTTTGTTTAGCTGTGCTTCTCACCTAATTGAAACTACTAAAGAAGTTACTACTGCCATTTAGCCTTTGCTTTTTCTTAAACATGAAAGGTACTTCTACACCAGTGCTTCTGTTTCTTTTTTGTTTGTGCGGTCTGTCTACTTAAAGTCCTAGATGGTGAGTCACATTTAGTCCAGTTCTGCTGGAGGTTTCCTGCTGTTAAACGGGAGGTTTTCCTCTCCATTGTCACCACATGCATGCCCAGTATGAAGAACTGGATTAGTGTGTGGAGGTAAAGAAGACAATTGTGGGAATCAAGGCACTGCACAGCAAATATTTCCCAGATTTGTAACGTGCCTCTGTTAGATCTCTATAAATTACAAAAGGAGAACATTAGAAGCTTCATTAGGAAGTCTTTTCACATTGCTAAGGTGCAAATGATGCCAGGTAGATAATAAACACCTCTAAAACCCTCTAGATTCTTATATGCCTGGCAGCCAAAGCTTGACCAAACTGAATCCATGCAACTGAACATTTATTTCAAGCGCAACTACAAAACTTCAGCTGCGTGGGTGAAAAACAAAAAAGTTTGCTATGATTCAGCAAAGGAACTGTAGAAGACCTTTCAATGCACAAATAACACAGACCTTAACACAAATAACACCAACTGTGCTATTTTACCATGCTTATTGCACAATGAAGTAACAACGTTACCTTCAGTTGATATAAAAATGCTGCATATACATCAAACATGACTGAAGAGAATTATGGCCTCTGTCTCTTTAAGAAGCTTCTGCTCTTTCTTACGCTCCGGTTTTGACATATCATCACAACACTGCTCTGCCTTAATGCAGCTTGCAGCCATTCTTAGGAATGTTTGACTGAGAAATAGTCTGGATGAGCTCAGCAGACTCAGTTCCACCAGGTGTTTACTAATTGCTGCTGCCGCTAGTCTGGAGGAGCTGAGTAGCAAGCCCTGACTCGCTGCCACGAGAGATTCCAAGATTTTTTAATCATTAATCAAAGAAATAAAGCAACACATTAAGATGTTTTGATGATATAAAGCTTAAAAAGTCAATTTTACACAATAACTCCTCCCCTAGTGCAGATGCAGATTCAGAGTTGGTTAATATGAAATTATGCAGCATATTTGTTTGTGCTATGATGAAAAATTAAACCCTTACAGGGGGTTTTTCTCACGATTTCATCACTGTTATGGATACAATTTTCTCCTTTATATCGGAAAATGTGTTTTTAAAAAGATCCTTTCTTGTGTTTGTCGAAGGTATATTTATCTAATATTATTTTAATGATCTGAAACATCTAAGTGTGACAATCAGCCAAAGAAGGATAAATCTTAATGGGAGAGCATACTTTTTCACTTTATTGTAATTTATTGTCTAATTAAATAGTGGATTTTTTTTTTGTCATTCCAGTACTATGTTTTATCACACACAGCATGACAGAAAAGCTGCATAAATGTCTTCAAAAGACTTTTATGGAATCCAATTTTTTAGGTTTAATGCAATTTTGTGCTAAGTGTTTTCTTTCCCTTTGTAGATAAATCCATTAAATAACAAAAAGAACAAAACATTCATCTTATCCAAGACCCCTGGATCTTTTCAAAATTTGCTTTTTAGATTTCAGGAGGTACTTTAGCACAAAGTGTTGGGCTTAAAAGTGGTTGCATTACCGAATATCAGCAAAGAGAGGGTTCTGAATTTATCATTGCCTTCAGCGTTTCACATTCATTGCTGGTGATGGTACAGAAGAGAAAGATTGTTAACCTTTGTGATTGAAGTCATAGATGTAAGCTGGGCAGGGAACCTTCATAATCTGCCCAGGTGAGCCATGAGGCCAACAAATAAGACCGTCCCAGTCTGGAGGGCACACCTCATCTGCAGCGAGAAGACAGAAGTCACACTTTTATCTATCTGGTCATTAATGAAATTAATTTAAAAAAAACATCCACTGATCCATATCCACTTATCACTGCAGCCTGGAATGTTTTCCTGGATAATTTAAGTTCTTTTTATCCAGTTAGAAAAATATAAAGACTTGAGGATTTCCATATTTTTTGTGGCTTGTTAAAAAAAATCAAGCTCAGGTAACAATTAAAACAATAAAATTTTCTTCACAGCGACAGACTTAATAAAAAATAAAATTACAGCTCTGATTGGAGCCATTTTTTCGGATAAATAGACAGGATGCTAAATTAAATGAATGATGATTAGATGAGCTTATGTCCAGCACAATAAAAGCCACATGTTGCCCAGACCCATTAAACCCGCTGTGAATCGCTATTGTCGCAGCATCCTGTTGTGGAGAAAGCTGAACAAGAGCTGGGAAAGTGGCCACAACTGAGGGAATAAATGGATGATGCTAAATAGAGAAAATAGGAAAGTAATGCTTCAATCTCAGCATAGTTGAAATATTCTACAGAAAAAATGCAGCTTGTGTAGCTGAAAAACTGAAGACAAAAATATACTTGACATGCTATTGGCTTTCTTTTGCAAAGCAACCAATTCAGAAGTGACATTTATTTTCCTACTGCTGACCAGCTGAACCTGTAAGACCAACAAAATAAGGAAGAACATGAATAATAATGAAAAGTCTAAAGCCCATAAAAATAATAAATAAACCTCAAGAAAGTCTAAAATAAAATTCAAAAAAGAATAAAAGTTTGATTATGTTCAGGCAAATAGAGAGCCTGAAAGGTAAACTGACTGATTCATGAATTCATTTATGACAACTCACTTCATACAAATGTTGTTAGAATGAATCCAGATGAATAAAACTGTGCAGACTTATGGATTGGTGTTTGTACCTGTGGTTGCTGGTTCCATACTGGACAGGTTCTGATAGCACCGCATTTTGACTTCATACAGGATGAACATTTGCTCCTGTGCAGACAGAGGACTGTCGAACCCCATCTGTAAAGCACAAACGGAAAGATCAGCTCTCTGACCCCATGTCAATATAATATGTAAATAAACTGGAAGCATTGCATAACATTTTAATAACATTTGGGACAACTGGACATCCAGCATCTGCTTTGGGCAGATGTTGTAAACTGAGAAAAGAGCACAGAGATCAGAAAGTAGTACAGTTCTCATTTTTAACAAAAATCATGATCTTTACCTCTGAGAACATGTCCAGTTCTAGAAAATGTTATAATTTAGCTACTTTATGCAGTAATATTGCTGCTTAGTATTCAGAACAAGCGTTTATTACAAAAGAATAAATCTACCACTGTGACCTACAGTATGCACATCCATATTCTGCTGTCAGAAATGAGTAACAGTTTCTCACAATTGTTTGCGTGGCTGAATTTATTGCATTGCATGCAATGCCAGATGAATTATTCAAGCTTAATGATTGCAGAGACGCTAAAACTCCTTGACACTGATCTGCTAAAATAATTTATCTTTTACCATTTACTTTCCATCACTATTTTCAACCAGCAAACTGTTTTTTAAATCAAGCAAGTGGGTAGGAAAACATCAAGTAGTGAAAATAACTATAAAATATTGCCAACACTAAATTGTATTTCTGATAAATTATATAGAAGCATGACAGCATTAAGTATAGAACTGCACTACAGTTCTATAGGATGTAATGGAGTCCACTATCTCTATTGTATGCCAGCAGTGAAAGCTAAATGTTGTCTTTTTCAGTACGAGTATTGCTGCAGTGCATGAGCATTAATATATGAACTTAATGGATAAGTTAAAACACNAGCATTAATATATGAACTTAATGGATAAGTTAAAACACGCTGACAAGTACAAGAATTAAATGTATTGATTTTCATCATTAATGTGGATTTAGCATGTTGAGACTACAGTGAAACAAGACAAAAGATAAATGGACTTTATTGGTTGCAAGGTGTTTACATTTTTTATAATCTGACACTTAGAAACACAATAACTAAAACAGGAGTCATATTTCTTTTACAGAGCTGGTTCACAACTTTTTGGATGAAACTTATTGTTTGGGCTATACTATTGTCAGTTTCCATAAGGTATAATTTGCTTAGCAAACAGAGCTCCAGTGGAGGTTGCCAACATCTTAAGAGTAACTGTAAATAAGTGAAGAAGAGAGTTTGAGCTAACAGCCTACCTCTGGTTGACTCTTATTTAACACATAAACTAGTAAAACTTTGCTTGAATTGTTCTACAATAAATACATGCATTCTCCACAAAGTGTGTAGGTGTAGTGTAACATGAACTAGCTTAGTTTCAGAGTTTTTGCAGCTTCCATGTTAAGTTGATTTACATGATATTATTATATACTGTTCAGAACTAACTCCCGCTGAAAGCTTTCAGTCTTTACATGACCTATTTGATGAAGCGATTTGATAACTTTCTCAACTGCAACTTGTTTTAAATGTAGCAAGAGCAAAAGGTTTTTATTGTGATTACACTAAGGGAGAAAATCTGGAATACAAAACCAATAGGGTTAGTGTCTACTTTAAAATATCTGGGGTTTTTAATTGATGATCATTTGGTTTAGAAGAACCACATTCAGTATGTTAACAATGTTGCATGTTGGATTTTACTAACGAAATAACTCACGCTTCTATTCAAAAGTTTTTTTAATTCTATTAAAAAATTAGCTGCACACCTTTATTTTATATATATATATATATATATATATATATATATATGACAATTTAGTCTTTTGTATGTTTATTTTGAAACCTATTTTGGGTATAGCTCCTTGTTTCTTAACAAGGAAACATGGAGATTACGATATTAGATGTTCTGCAATTTGTTGTCTAAAAGAAAACTTTTAGGTTTTCAGCACCTCATGGAATAAATTCCAGTCGCTGTCTAATTTACTTTTTATGCTGCCAATGACAGATTATGCTCTTGCGATAAAATAAAAATGTATATGCATCTTTTCCAGGGGTGCTGATGAGGACAGAGGTCACCAACAACTGAACCAAAACAGGTAGAAAGCTTTTTAAGGTGAAATGATCTTTCTATTGATTGTGTTTATGTGGCTGCAGCAGATGTTGATGTTAATAAGATATTCACACCAAATTAGCATCGTTCCATATTGAAAATGATAATAAAAGATAAAGTAGTCTGTCCTGACAAAAACCACTGTCTTGACTTTTATGTGGAATTGAGAGGTTTATTTTAGTTGTGACACCAAAATGTCAAACTGACGGCTAATTTTCAAAAACAGGATGCATGCCAGGGCTTAATATTCCCTGCCAGGGACCATAAATGTCAGCCCCAAAGTGTCATCTCAGTCTTTCCAGTAATTTCACTTGGTACAAAACTGAATGATTTATCTGCTGCAGAGGTTACAGTCCTTCACTGAGAACCTCTTGAAGTCCTTAATGTACATTTTTAAGTGATCTTCAACTACCAAAGACTGTCTTTTTGAACATGTGACGCATTATGAAGCTCTTTAATTTTGACAACACTAGCGCTTAAAAATAAAAGAACAAAAAAAAAGAACACCTAGCCAGTTTTTTCCAGTAAGTTAATGTTTGACCTATTCCAAAATCTTTCCGAATGCTGATCACAGATCAGCAGGCACTGCGCCGTTACCTAGCAACCCCAGGAAACCTAGCAACCCAAACAGAGTTCCAGCACATGTGGTCACATCTGCTCATTATGAAAGTAGAACTGACCAGATCTCATTATCTAAGAATGATTTTGTGCTTAAAAAAAAACAATGATCTTAGCACAGCAGCAAATTAAACTCAGAATGTCTCAACAGACAGAAACATCTTTGCCTTGGAGAAAAGGTGAGGAACTCCATCACCCAGAAGATTTGATACAGATTGGGGGAGTTAATTCAGATGGTTCTGTTAAGGATGCCTTCTGGACACCTGCTGTTTCCCCGTCACAACCCCCTTTGAGGAGTCTCAGCGGGACCCTGAGAACACCTTAGGATAACCCATGATGAGCTGGAGAGTGTAAGTGGGGAGAGGGATACATAAACCTTTGCTTTGAGCTCTTACACCTGCAACCTGACTTCCAATAAGGGGAAGAAAAATGTCATGTTCATGATTCTTACACCTTTTTCATGTAGAAATTACATAATACTCTGGATATATGGATGGATATTTGCACACTTGAAGTAAAACCCATGTCATTTAGCTGTTTAAACCCTAGAAGTGAAGACTACTTCACTGATAAAATCCTGGAAATCATGTCTATGTAGTGTCAAGTCTTTCTCTTCGTACAAGACCTGTGTTTAAAAGAATCCCAGCTCATGAACAGATGAGGAAGTTTTATCTTATCGAAATCTTGACATTCTGCAGTAATACAGAGGCATGTTAATTGTTTAAACTGTCCTAATTTTCTTCTGCCTAAGGTTTTCAGCTTTATACTGCACATCTTAAGAAAGCCATTATTGATCCATCCGCTCTCAGCACCTGTCAGGATGTCTTGGAAAGTCACATCACAACTGGGCTAAATCAAGATTACAGACCCGTGGAAAATGAAGTAGATCAAGCATGCCTTAATGCTTCTGATAGTTTCCTGCACCATTGCTACGATGCTTAGGACCTGGAATGAAGCGTCACCGTTTCTCAGTTCTTTCGATTACTCTTCAGTAATTTCCTATAATAACAGAAAGTTGTCTGTAATGTTTAACTAAAGCACAATTAATGGTTCAATGATTTCTGAAATTAGAAGCAGCAAATGTGGCAAAGCTAAGCCCATCACTCCCTTTGGTCTCATTATTGTTCTTGGTGTTTGCCATGTAGCAGGAGGGTCTCCTAAGACATGACTGCCATGCAGACGTAAGCTATGTTTGTTTAAACCTCAGAAGATCAATTAATCTTGAACAGTTTCTAAGGCTTGGCCTACTGATGCAGTTCAAAGCATGTTAATATTAACTATTCATCAAACTCAGTGCTCATAAACTATTTAATTATCTTGATCAAAACACTTGAAACTTGTGTAATTAAATATTTCAAACTACTTTAAAGCTTTGGGGAGGGACCAAAATTGAAACATTTGCTAGCTTTTCAGCTGGTGTGGTTCATTTGCATACTGTGGCTCTGTGGGTAGAGTAGTTGTCTTGTGATCAGAAGGTTGTAGGTTCAATGCCAGCTTCCTCCTGCCACATGTCAATGTGCCCCTGGGCAAGGCACTTAACCCCAAATTGCCTACCGATCTGAGTATCGGTGTATAAATGTGTGAGTGCGAATGGGTGAATGTGACTCTAGTGTAAAGCGCTTTGAGTGGTCAAAATGATTGGAAAAGCGCTATATAAGTTCAGCCCATTTACCATTGTGTCAAGCGATTCAAAAACCTTTAAATAATCGGTTCCCCTCCTTACCTGTGGTGGCGCTGTACCAAGAACTACTGACAGAAACGTCACACGAGCACAACTTGCTTCTTCACCAAATGAAAATAAAAGTGAAGTGGCATCAAATTTTAGTGGTTGTAGAATTTCTCTTTGTGCGTAATCCATTGATCTCTTTTGACCTCAAGCCTTTTCTCCCACTAGCGCATTTGTTTTGGTTGTTGTTTATCCCCAGAATACGCTGCACTATAGATCATTCTTAAATGAGCTTAAAAGCATCAAGTGGCATAAACATCTCCAATATGTGCAACTTGCAAGGTGTAGGTATTATTTATATATTAACAGCTTCCAAAAGGCTCTTTCTTTCCATCTAATAATTATTTTCATGCTGCAGTTATCTTCAACTATAAACCTGCATCCTACAAGCCAACTTCAGAAAGCCAAACAAACTGCACAGGAGTTTAGTTCCTTTTCAAGGGGTGTTCCACCGACAAAAGCTCCCGATAGGTACCAGAGATCTGAACACAAACTAATATTTGCTGCTTTATCACCATGGCTCTACACCGCCATGCTGGGAAGGTCTCCAAAAAGGTAGAGGGGGGGGGGGGAGTAAAAGGAACAAAAACACATCAGGAGTCATTTCCTGAAGAAAAAAAAACATGACAGCTTCAAACAGAGATGAAAAGCATAAGCGCAAAAAGCTCTGCCATGCTGTATGTGGATGAAGTTCCTCTGAGGGAGATTTGGGGAAATAACTAGTTGGTTTTAAAACCTAAATTGCCTGTAAAAACAAAATTTATCCTGGAAGTTAATTCCCCAAAGATGAGGAGAGGGACACTGTAAATTAATTTAAACACAGCAAGAGATGGACTTTAAGCAGGCGAGGCAACACAACGCAAATTCTCACTTAAGTATTTGAGGTGAAAGTAAAGAATTTGCCAAATGCGGGTAGGAAACACAGAATCTGAGAGGAGGTATGCAGTTTGGCCTTCCTCCCTGTTAGAGTTCTCTGCAATCTCGACAATGCGTGACGGAAATTTTGAGATGTTCACCAAAAGATCCACGAGATGGATGGTTGGCCCTGTTCTAGCTAAATTTAGTCTCAGCTTTTAGGCATTTAGTCAAATGCCACAGTTTTTAGACACATTATTTTATTTCCACATCATAATTCTGCACCACTTTATGTTGGTCTGTCACATCAATTCCCAACAAAATACAGTAAACTTTATGTTTATATTGGGGAGAAACATGTTTGAGTTTCAGTGGTATGAAAACTATAACAGTAACTGTAACAGTATTCATACCATTCCTCTGACTGCTTTGGGTGTTACAACATAATAACTGGAAAGTTAAAGTTTGAACAATACACTTCTAAAAAGACACATAATGGAAACGGTGCAAAATGGAAGTGACATTCAGAAGTTTAAATCTAATTAAGACGCTGACACACCTCAGAAAACCATTCAGAAAGCATCTTAACCCTTAAACCTTTTTGTTTTTCTGCTGTCCATAATCCATTGATTTCAACAAGCCTTTCATGCATTCAGTGCCTACAGGAGCAGCGTCAGCAAAGCAGACCCACAGCGTGACTGCAACATGTTTTTCTGTAGAGTAGATCGTTTCTTATTTACAGCCCTGACTTTTTTTTTCTTCCAATTTGTGCTACATTTCTCTCTCTCTTTTTGGTTTCAGTGAATTATTCAGCTATTTGCTTTGTTTTCTGATTTCTTTTCATAAAATGATTTCCATGTGTTTAAATCTGTGGGCTCAACCTGTAGGAATCAGACCGAGGAAGACCAGGGTGATGAAGCTGTGAATATTTTCTATCTGGCGGAGGCAAGGTTAGAGATGATTTGCCTGAGAAATCCAAGTATATTAATTAATCAATCACTGAGAACGTAAATGAGCAAAAAATAATTATAGAATGCCAGAGATCATCTGCTGGTAAGCAAACTTTCTAATCTATGCAGACAAACAAATATATAATGTACAATCAGTTAGAGGGGAAATATGTACGCCAATATGGCCTGACTGTTTAACTAGTGTGCAAACCCCACCTACATACAAAAGGTGATTAATGGCGTCAACCAGGGTTTTATAACTGAGTTTTGTTGTTGAGTACCACTCAAACGTTCTTTATTAGTAAGTATATCTATACCCAGTTTTCAGTGGGCAATTTAAAAGAGAGTATTATATATTTCAGTATTATATATTTAGAATCCAAAACATTCAAGACACTACGTTACCTTCACATATCAGAAACAACTTAAAGAAAATTAGATTTTACATCATAGCCATATCTGACTACTTAAAATTAGTCTCTGTCTCCTGTGGTATAGTGCATTTCTCTAATTTGAGGTGTGCAACTATACTTTTAGGTGTGCACACCAATTTTACTCTATCTATGGATTTTGAGTGAAACAAAGAAAGAAACTGGTCAGTTTTTGAAATCATTTCATTAGAGGAAATAAATTTCAATATCAAGACACATATACCTTTTCAACAAATTTAAAAAGTAGAAAAATAGAAAAAAGTGGAATTTGGATCAAACATAGTGTACATGTGTATATTGTGTACATTTATCTGAAATATGTCAAAAGTCAAACATAAAATAAAGTTTTATATTCATGTGATTCATGTAGGAATCACAAAGTTATCCTACTGATTCCTTTCTCTGCCATTAAGCAAAACCAAAAGTTATACATTTATGCTCTTTTCCAAAGTTTATTGGATTAAAATTGAGTTTCCTCTATTTATTTAGTTCTCATTAAGTTCTCATTAAAAATGACTGTCAAAATGTATTGATTTTGACCTTTATTCAGTTATTAACCAATTTGACATTTGTTTAGTGACAATATCCCCTGATGTAACGTTGCTGTAATATTTAGGAGCATTGTTTTCATTCATTATGAAAGGATTTGGAACAAAAAGGCCTATGCAAAAACAGTGACAACCCATTTGCAGATTAAAAGAACCACTTTGAACCTCTCCAATAGCTCTCTTGGCAGTGACTAATACAGCAGAAAATCCAGTGATTCACATGTCATCATGTGTCACCATTTTGCCTAATTTCCATTCATCAAATGTCCTGAGAGTTTTTTTTTTCCTGTTGAGCTCATTGCTACCAGTGTCCAAATAAATCAACCTGACAGTGTCTGCTATCTCTGTACCTCAGAGAAGCACTTGGCTTCAGACTCTTTTAAGGTTGAGCTCCAGCTAACATTTAGCTGGAAAAGCAGGAATATGTTGCTTTACCATATACAGCCTACATTTGCAGAATGTAAGATGAGCTGGAGCTGGATTTTCTGAGGTAATTGCTTAATTTACAAATAGCAGCAAAATATTGTGATTCTGAATATAGGTAGTGGGTTTTGCTTTTGTTAAACGTAGAAGACTATGTAAAAATGTGAAAAGACGCTTTAAAGATTAGCAGATGTGTCTCAAAGTTCTCATTAAAAATGACTGTCAAAATGAAGTCCAACAGTTGTTTTTTATATGGCATCTATGAAGGATATGCCATAAATCTATCAGTTAACAAAAAGCTGAAAAAAGGAAAAAATGCTTAAATAACTGGGGAAAAAATTCCATAAATAAATGTATGTAAAAGCATGCGTGTAATAAATAAGATACAAAATCAAATGTCAAATAATTAGGGAAAAAAATGTATGTCATATTTCATATATAATACAATTTGAATAGTTTATTATATCTTCTGCAGTAGATTTTAGTGCCTCTGTCTTTTTTCTTGATTTTAGTGGTTTTAGTCCACCACAGAAGTACAAAAAATGGGGAAGACAAATGTGAAACGATACTGAATAAAATACTGAAAAAAATATTAACATTGTGTGAAAAATATTTTAAAGAAAAACAAATGAATAATGACTAAAAAACTGACATTTAAGAAAGTAAGTAGGAATGTTGTTGAATCATTTATGTCAACATTTTTAACTTTAAATTTTGTACGCCATATTATTTTACAGAATAAAGTCACTCCAAATGTTTAAATTAATCTCTTTGTTGCACTGTCTTAGCTGTGTATCTATTTTTAATGCCAGTTCTTCTTTATTTTGACAGTTTCAGAGCTCCATACAGGCGCAGCTGTGAGGGAAGACTATTTATTCCGATGACTCATTGCCTGTATTTTTTTTAATATAAAGACTATTTTCCATGAAGCTGTTTAGATATAAACAGGGTTTTACCATAGCTCAAGAAAAACAGAGGCATTTAACAGACAGTTTCTTACCTGTGCTTCAACCCAAGTCCAATAAATTACAAAGTTAAAGATCCACAAAATAAAGTTCACAGCTCGTCGGGCTTTCAAAAACATTGCTAAAACGCGTGTTCAACTGAATCCTCCGTGATGTCGGCGCATCCTTGGATAAAATCTTCACATCATTGCAAAGTTTCGCCTGAAGTTCCGTTTGAAAACCCGAGCCGCGGCAGGTGGATTCATCAAATCCTAAAATCCCCACTTTGCTCCTGGCACACGCAGAAGGACTCCCAGAAATAACCCCCCCGCTCCTGCAGAGCGTCCAGGACCCTGTGCCTGCTGCCTCTGCAGAGGAAGAGACCCCGCTGGACGCGGGCTGGCTCCGGAGGTCCCCGTTAACCCGCTGATGTGGCGACCAGTGAGCCTCATGCAGAGCTGGAGCTGGAAAAAATGAGCTCCACTTTCAGGTGGCAGCACATTTTCATGTGTCATGAATCACTTCATGATGTGGTGGGCATTTTCCCCACGGAGCGCCCACTACATCCAACCTGACTGCTGCTCCTGCAAGTCACCATGTGATGTGTGGTGGAGGCTCCTCTCTCTCCATCGGTTTTACCTCAATAAGGAAGCGCGCATCTCTGATGCCCCCAAAGGAAAACTGAATTTAGACCTCGGTAATATCTCTTCAACTTGTAAGCTGTTTTTCAGTCCCATCCAAAACTATTCCAAGAGCAGCAACAGGGATAAATTATTTATGCAAACCCTCGTTTGCCTTCATGGTATGTATAATATATTGCACAGATACCAAATTTTTCACATTTTATCACATGATGTCCACAAACCTCGTAATTTTGTCATTTACTGCATATATTTACATACAACCACCCTGAGTAAATACTTTATGTCCACCAGCTTTGCCCATCCGAAACTGAAATTATATTTCCCAGTCTTCTTTCCAAGGTAGCTCAAATTCAGTAAAACTGATTCACAACTCATCCTCAATTAGATTCAGGTTTGAACTTTGACTTTGACTAGGCCATCCTAACACATGACTATACTTTCATCTAAGCTAGAGATACAAGTTATCAATTAATGAGTTAATGATGTATTTAAAGTTGATTGAGCTTATTGATTAATTGATAAGCGGCTACTCTCCTAAAAATCTAAGTTTTTGCTTGACTAGAGATTTGACCGTCTTTCCATAATATAAAGAGTTAAATTTTAAAAAAAGAAGCATATTAATATATTTTAACAATTTCAATTTCAGTCAAGCCGTGACACTTATGGAGCCTGTCGAGTATTTCTATTTCAAACTAGAGTCTCGCATCGAACTCTTTTTGGGCCATTTCCCCTTTCCATTCTGACATGGCCCTGCCATCTTTATTCCTGTATCAACTGGCTTGATTCAAGATGACCAGCTGTGCCCTCTATTGGATGGCAGCAAAACTACAATACTAAAAGAAGGTCTAAGTTATTAGTTAATCACTGGAACTCATTTTAATCCTGCAAACCATGAATCAAAATCAGTTAATTGTTTGCATTTCTTATCTAAACCATTTTACTGGAGATTTAGAAGATGTTTAGAGTCATTTTCCTTCTGGATGGTGAACCTTCACTCCTGCCTTTGACTTTTTCTTCCAGGATTACCTTCTATTTAACTCCTTCCATACATCCATTAACTGTGACGACCTTTCTTGTCCCAGTTGATGACCACAGCTTGAAGCCATCAGCAGGAAGTTAATGATGACTTATATCATTCAATGAATTTTAAAACTGAATGCAAAAATAATATACTTTATCACTTCAAAATGTGGGTACTTTACAATGAAACCATTTTGTAGACTTGAGTGATTATTAGATGTACAAAAAAGGTTTTGTCTCCTACTCTGTTTTTAGTGAATTTGTAGCTGAGATCTTGAGTTTGCTGTGGTCATTGTAGAAAATCCTGCGTGTTTATCGCTAAATGCAGCTGGACGGCTTTGGGTCCACGTTTCGGAGCACTTTTCATGATACTGTGAAGCACTGCCCAATCTCTGTGGCTGAATCTAAGCAGAAAGTGAATCCCTGTCCGCCTCAGGAGTTATCCAGCTGCTTCAGTCTATAAACGCCTGTGACCCGGTGCCACTGGACGTAATGAGTGTCCTTTCCATCACTGCCTCGTGTGTTTCTGACACTTTAGATCATGAGCTGTGTTAAGCCTTCATTATAACTTCTTCCACATTCTACCACAATCTTGTCCTGGTTTCACTCCTTAGACGATTGTTCCAGATCAAATGTTGTGGTTTGATTTTTTTTTTGTCTCCACCTTTATTCTTTTCAATAGGAAAAAATCTGTTTTCTCTGTTCTGCTATCAGACTTCATTATTAGAGTGTGGGTGTTAATTTGGCCACTCTTAGTGTTTCAGATGGATGTTCTTTGTAGCAGCTGTTT
Organism: Poecilia formosa; assembly: GCF_000485575.1. Classification (NCBI taxonomy): domain Eukaryota; kingdom Metazoa; phylum Chordata; class Actinopteri; order Cyprinodontiformes; family Poeciliidae; genus Poecilia; species Poecilia formosa. The sequence continues at coordinate 87,758 of NW_006800605.1, read as the reverse complement.
CTCTTGCAAATCAAGCTTGGGTTCTACAGCAACAGCTTCCAAATGCAAATGGGAATTTTGGAATCCACCAGATTTGTAGCCTGCATGAATAAAGAGAAGCTTACAGCTGACTGCAAGACGTTCTTTCATTCAAGCTGTCTCGTTTAGCTTTTTTCTAACTTTACACCACAAATGTTGTCTTCAGTTTGTATTCTAAAATCCCGAGAAGAAGTTCACCACATTTATTCCCAGATATTTTTTGGCAAGCCAAAGCCTCCAGATTCACTGGCAGGTCTCTGTTTAGTTTTCTCTGACACTTTTCATCTACTCGTATTTTTTTATGTTCAGCGGTTAAGAAAGTGGTAAACTCTTTTCGTTTCCCAGTTGCTTCTACGCACATCCTCTTGTGCACAATGTTCTTACAGCTGTTCCTTTGGAAGAAATCTGTTTTCTATTTGTGGTACACCAGGTGACTGCAGGACAACCAGAAACTTGACAGATGCACACAGCTAGGTTGTCAAGAGGTGCAGAAAGTAGTCATGATTATACTTCATCCCAAATCTAAACCCCCATCAAGGCATTAATTGGATCCAACAATATTAGCTGAAGTGACAAAATGTTACTCTGCATAAATTCACCTAAAACGCATTAGAAGTTAAGCAGTTCATGCAAAGCAATTTTACAATTAATCATAAATCATTTGGATTATTTTAATCTAGCCATGAATGCCTTAATTCATTTTTTTCAGGGTCGAATCATGCACTGTACTGTCAAATCAGCACACAATGGAGTAAAATACAACTGCAGCTGCTGACTTGCACACTTTTCATGACACTAGTAGCCTTCAGAACTGACAAAAATATCCAACAATTGTTCTAAAAGTTTGTTTTGAACAGAAAAACAGTGGTCCAGAATAGGGAAGCACTGTATCTGAAAATAGCTTGTTCACTCTGTGCAGTTGTTATCACCTGAGGATAAAGGCTCCAATTAAATACCAACAAACACCTGCTGCCACTTGACACAGACATTAATTACAGATTAATTCTTTTATCGTTTGATTTAGGCAACAAATGATGCCATTTTGTTCTATTCCAATAGGCCAAACCAATTTAGATAATACTGTTAACATTTTAAGATCATTACATGTGTACTAGTAGTAAGGCAATCAGCTTGTGTTTTCAACACACATGTGGCTCCCTTTTCATTAAAGATGAAACTCATACTTTAGTCTTTCTTTAATAATACATTTTACTTTTTTTAGGTTGACTAAGCTTTCCTGTAGTAGCGTAGGTAATCATGACAGACACTGGGATCAGCTATTTTCCAAGGCATGAGACACAGCAATGTTTCTGCAAGGACTTGTTTTAGTTGTTTGTGTCTGCTGATATTCGAAACATTCTCAGCAAATTATTTGCATATAAGAGAGTTGCACAAATTGCATTCAGACTGTGGGTAGAGTAAAAGTTTCTCCTCAGTCTGTGAAATGCTTTGCTCTTACCATTATAATCAAGCCCTCACCTGCATGGCCGAATTTCATTACTTCTCAAGTTTTCTCCACCTGGTTAAGAAGCAAAACACAAATGATTTTCTGTTGGAAATGCTTCCAGTAAGAGCACTGCTGTTTGTCTCTCAGACAAAAAGATAGTCAATGCCACAACAATCAGCTTTTTATTTTCAGTCCATCTTATTGGTATGGCCATTTCTCTACAGCAGAACAAAGCTTATGAAACAAATACATTCTACTGCATCCCAACGGCCATCCGGATGTGGCTTTTGTGTGGTTTGAGAGGATTTTACTGGGGGAAACATATGCACTAGTCGAACATAAACAAGAAAACCTACATTTTGCTGTATAAATTATCGGTGTAGTGTGAATGGTGTGGGGTTTTTAAGACATTTGTTAGCAAAAAGGTGTGCAAAAAGCAGCATTCAAAGCCAAAAATCATAATTTCCCAGTGGTGATTTTTGTGAAACAGAGAAAGATATTAAAACACTAAATCATTTGAGATTTTCCCCCATATGTTTCTACTACCACCAGGTTGTTGAAGCATTAAAAGCTGTTCCAAATTCACTGGAGGGATTTGTGGTATAATAGGTGACTGCAGCAAGGACGTAGCTGACATGACATGCTAGTAGGCCAACATGCTACTAGCAGACTGACGTTTAAGCTACAATTAGCATTTTAGCAAATGTTTATAGAAAAGATAACATTTAAATACTAAATGGAGTCAATGTGAGTAAATGTGCTGGTGATAACCCACATGCTACTGATAGTGTCAACATGCTAGTGATAGCCCCCACGCTAGCATTAACCTCATAGCTAAAATGCTAATTAGCATTTTTGAAATAATAGCTACGTTTAGCATACTGAATGGAGAGAGCCAATTTTAGTTAGCATAATGATAGCCCACAAGCTAATGACAGCATTTTAGCTAACCTTAGAGTTTAAGATGATGTTAGCTTGTACACCAATGTTTTATAGAGGTAGCAGAATAGCTGAAAAATGGAATGCTTGAAATTGCACAAAAATGGAAGGAAGGGTTGAAGTCCAACAGATCTTACATGGTTCACACAATTAAAAGCCCCAAAGTAATAGAACATTCATACCTATGGGGAGAATATGCTAACTTTTGCTATACTGCAAATTACTATGCAGGACAAGCTGTCTTTGCATATATTGTATATAAAATCCCACACATGAACCTCAAACCACTGTTAATGCTGTCTCAAATTACATTCTTATTATTACACCAAACAACTGGCATAAAAAATTAAGAAAGAAATCCACTCATGAAGTAAGTTTGCCACATACAGACCCTCTGAAGTGACATGAAGTGACTCATCACAATGTTTATTCCACTGTCACCCTTTCTGCTGCATTTTAAGGAGCCCCGAAGCTGAAGGATCTGTCCGTGGTGCTGACAGTGCAGCAGGATTACAGTCCTATGTAAAGCCCTATTTACTGCTACTAAAACATTTATGATACCCTTCCTTTTCCCATCACCATGGTACTCTGTTTCTGCTGTGAACAAGTCCTAATTTAACGAGGATGCATCTCTTTACACTCATTGTCATGCGGTGCCAGTGGTAGAAAAAGCATTCTTGTTCAGCTAGTCTTTTAAAAAAAGGATTTTAAACAGTGTTTAAAATCTCAACTTGGGACTGAGCACTCAGTGCGCATGTGGGCAGAGTCTGCATGGTGATTCATTAATGAGTTAACGGCGGAACATCACGCTGTGAACCGCGTTCTGTTCAGATTGTGATCACTGATGGCACGCAGCTGTCAAATTGGGATCTGAGGGCCAACATTACCCTGGAATGGTTTGTCAGTTGAATAAACCACTTTACAACATTATGTCTGCAGCTTAACAAAGGAGAGGAGGAACACAGAGAGATAGAAAGTGAAAATAATCAGGAATAAATCTGTATTTTGACTGAAAATGGGGAGAAATCCTGCACCAGTGTTCTCTTTCTAATACAAACAAGGTGTAAAGGCTGTGATTATAGTCTGACCTTGCAGGCAACCGGTCAATTTTTCTCTGGTCTGCTAAAGGAAAATGACATACCGTTTTGTTTTTGTCATGTAATGTGTGGTTGAAGCAGGGAGAAAGTACTGACAGCGACTTGGCATGAGTGAAGGGTGAATGATAAAAACAGGAAATGATGCACAGAGTAGCAGAGGCAAACAGTGAAAAAGAAAGATCTTATTTATAAAGGAAAGGGTGGAGAATGACGTTAAATGAAGGTGAGTTAATCAGGGGAATGTGGAACAGCTAGGAGAGGAAAGTGCTGAGCAGGAGAACAGAGGAAGCTGAACTAGACACAAAAACTACAAAGCAACACGGAAGAGACTAAATAGATCCAAATGCATAAGGAAAAGAAGAAACAAAATATAAACAAATGAAAAAAATAGCAACACCTTTCCAACAATAATAAACACAGAGAAATTAAATGAATATGGCAAGAGTTTTAAAACACTAAGAAATCAGAAGTGATCAAAAATCTTCAGTTTTTCTCAGTACCTTCTCCTGGGTCTAAAGTAATATTATACATTAAGATCTTAAAAATAACCTTTGAAATCTAAAACCTCTTAAAATTAGGACTTCTTGTGCAGACAGTGTATTTGTTTATAGCTAGAAACAAACATTTGCTGTCAGGTTTTGAAGCATCCAACTACTTTGCTTTGACTTTTCATTGTTGGACTTTTCTTTTAAAAAGATCCAACAATGATCTTTTTAAAAGTAATTTGTTCTTAATCATTGATGAAACATCCAGTGCCAATTTCACGTCCCCTCGCCTACAGATTTCTGCATATTCATGCGCTGCTCTACTCTAAAAAAAAAAATAAAAAAAGATGAAAGGTCTGCAAGATGAAAAAAAGAACATTTTCTGCAGTTTTCTTTGGAGCACTGATTCCTATCTTGCCCCGAATTGCTCATTTATTAGACTTTGAGCTGAATATGGTATTAAATATAGTCTTTCAGTTTATATACATGTGGAGCACACCATTTCCAACAGCTTTGCTCCTGCCTGGCGATTAAATTACTCTTCTCATGCCACATTTCTCTTCTAAACTTTACTTTCTCTGTCAACATTAATGATGGCTCTCTGAAATACAGAATCGGTCTCTATGAGAACAAGTTTTTTCTCTGTGTTTGCACACACAGAGCTGGGCATCAGAAGTTTAGTAAACTTGAATGACAAGTTTGGATTTGCAAGAGAAAAGTCTCTAGATTGTTGAACAGTTAAAAATGTTATGCAATGGCATAAGTAAGCATGTGTTTTAAAGTGAAATCAAGAGCTCATATCTAGTACCAGAAGTTAAAATGTGGGAAACCCTTAAAATGATCATATTTGTTTCAGTAGTATGACGTCATCGTCTTCTTTAAAATTTTACTGTCTGTTTGGATCAAAGGTGATGAAAATGAGCCCAGGGACCATTCTGTTTTTGTTGCTGAGAATAGAAGAAATGTTTTTTTTTCAGTTTCTTCAATCGGTTTTTATTTAATAAGAAAAGAGTGAAAAAAACATTTTTGAAGATGGAACTACAATCTAAAATTGGATTTCTTTATGTTTTTTAACTAGATTAGTTCATGCTTAGTTTATTGTTGAGTAGGTTAACAACAGAAAATTACAACATTTTTGGTGATTTCAGTTTTGAAATATAATCTTTTGTTGGGTTGACGATTTTGGCCTAAGGGGCAAGATGTTTGAACAAGTCTGGTCAAGATCATCCAATGTTTATGTCTCATCTTGGGTTCCTTTTTCTTCAGATCAGACTGCAGGTTTTCTGTGGCCAGTGGAGTCAGTTTCTCATCAAAAAACACCCCCCTATCACTTTTTTGTCAAACAACCAACTGTTGACGCTGCTAGCATTCCTTTTCCTGCCTGTCGCATTTGCATCTGATCCAAGCATATCTAATTAAACTATCCAAGGCTGGGGTCCAGTAATCTGCAGTGTCTGTGCATGCTTCAGATTGGTGCGTCTAATGTGGGTTGAAGGTGCCAGCTGATGCATATTAATTTACGAAACGCACCGGCATCGCTCCTGACATGAATTCCCTTTAGGATGAATCAGAATCATGTCTTTGGATTATTATCCTGCAGAAAAACATCTGTAAAGTGCCCGTTTTTCTGTCTGCTGGCAGAGTTTGTGATGAATTTGAAGACAGTAGCTAAGAGGGGCTCATTGGTATGTATTAAAATGCATAAAAATTTAAAATATGCAGCAACAGATAAAGTCTCAGTAGCACTTAGATATTTGTGAAGATAAATTATACAAAGGCTTTTTCTTGGCCAAGTTCCCTGACAAGTGGCTGACATTTAATGGTTGTTACAGTTCTTCAAAAGTGAGGGTCTGAGATTTGTAGAGAACAGCAGCCAATCAAAACACTGTGATCATCATCCTGAATACAACAAAAACTTTGTGTTTTAAAATGATAAAACCTGACAGTAAAAATCAGTTCAGCAAGAAAAAATGTTGAATAATCCTGACTGTCTTCTTCCTGCTTATTTTGAAGTCCCTATCACTGACTTTAAGTGAACGTTGCTTTTGTTGGGCTGACGATTTTGGCCTAAGGGGCAAGATGTTTGGGGGGAGGACCGTTTTTCCTCTGAATGAGTAAAAGGTTATTTCCTACTATATTCTTTATCACTGATGGTCTTTTAATATCACCACCTGGAGTTAATAAATCTAGCTCTAATACAAGCACATTTGGTTGTTAAACATATTGGTAATACATTACGGTGGATATATTAGGGCGTTTGTTTGCAGGGAACCTGGGATGAATAATATTATTGTGGATAAATTGCCTCTATGTACTTCAATCCTTCAGTCCTAAACAAATTACAGCAAACAGGTGGAGGACCAAACACCAACTAGATGGGATATTTATAATGACGTGACTCCAACTTGCCTTTCAGGCAGCTGAAAACCAAACCAGTTCTTTCACAGAACCTGTTAAGAACTGGATCTAGGACCTGGAAACTCTGGTGGACTACAGCGCAGGGCATTCTGGGTAAATACAACCAAAACAAACGAGCAAATAGTTTGTGGTCTTTTACCAAAGACAAAAGAGAAATTCTACAACCACTTAAATCTGATGCCACCCTATTTTTTTACGTTTTGTGAATAATAAAGATGCTCTCTGTGTCTTCTTCAGTGGTGTTTGTGTTTCTTTTGGTAGTCCTAGATGCTGCGCCACCACAGGCCAGGAGGGGAAGAAGTTTGACACGGTTGAGTTTAAACTGAATGTCTACATTAAATTATGACTAAGTTAAAGTTGTGGCATCAAAGACTCAACAGACATAGGTTGTGATTATTATGACCATATAACCTGCCAAACATGGGCACTTGCTGTTTTTTTTTTTTTTTTAATACTTGAAGGGAACAAAACCTAATACCCCCCAAAAAAACAAAATCTGTATTGTTTATTACATTGTTTACTGTAAAAAATAATCAGCCAAACTTTGGGTATAGATTACTCATTAAAAAATACAACATGCATGTTGTGACACAGATTAAAGATTTATTGGTAATTATTGAGAAAAACTTACAAAACATATTATGTGATATGCAAGACATGGCAGACGAATAAAGTCAAATGGCACCCAGTAACATCAGTTGTGAAGAAAGTAGCATTAAAAAAGTCTCTATGGTTATGGTGCTGTAATTTTTTTTTATCCAACCATTTTCATCAAATTTCACCCAAGCCTTGGAAAATTGTGTCATCTTGTGAAAAAAGAGCCTAATCAATAAAATGCGCTTTATGTTAAGCCTAAGAGACTTCTTTGTTTTACTTTGTGTGACATACTGTCTCATGCTCTTCGTCCCAATCAGTTCACATCATTCTTCATGTCTAAAGCCCATTTAACTCAAAGAGCTCCTGTCGCGTCTATTTTTGGGCTGTTCTTTCATATTTTAGATGTGAAGGACACGTATGACTAGGGAGCAGGCCGGAACCAGGAAAAAATGTCAAAGGAGTTTAATTTTGATGTCAAAAATAGAACAATAATTTCTGCTATTGTCCATTTTTCATGCATACTAATGTCCCCGAACAAAATCAGCTTCCAGTCCTGTGGCTTGTTTTGTTGCTGTCCACTGAATCCTCCTCTTCTTTATTTCGGGTCCAGGTCCTGTGGAGACCATTATAACTGCAGAGTCTTGCTTTTCCATCTGAACAGGAAATAAACACAAAAATGCATCTTCGTTTGTGTTTCCATATTTCTAACATGATAAATATTTAGTTAAAACCAAAATAAGGTTTTCAATTAATTCCAAATGTCATTTCTTCTATGCACACCATGAATGCTATGAACTCTGTTGGTACCTTTGAAATGAACAGCTATTTTTGCACATCTGACACAAACATCCTTTGGTAACATTTCACATATCAGGGTGAGTAGGTAGCTTAAAAATAAATGATGGTGTTTCCAGGGTTCCTTGATCTCATAGTTGAAATAAGTACAGAGACCTGAAAAAGTATTTATGCGCTTTGAACCTTCCCACATTTTGCCATATTGCAATCATACTCCTCAATGGATTTTTTTGTGATAGATAAACCATTGCAAATTTTAAGAAGTAAAATCTGAAATGTTGGAAGTGCGTGCTTATTTAGCCCCTTACTCTAATACCATTAATAAATCCAGTGAGATTCATAATCAACAGTCCAATTGTGTTCATCTAAGTGTAAAATAGTTTACTACTAATATTAGATAAATGTAATAGTCTCTGAGGTTTTAGAACATCAGAGAACAAACAGCCTTATAAATTTACAGAAGGGTCAGATATACAATTATGAAGAAGCTTAAAGCAGGGTTATAATAAAATAAATACTATATCAAGCTTTGTTGGTCCTACTTAGCACTGTTCAGGCCATCTTCTGAAAATGAAAAGTGTGGCACAACAAAAAATAAATAAATACCAGGAAATTCAACTGAGAATCAGAACTAAGACTGGAAAATAATCTTCTCAGATACTCCACACTTAATCTGACTGAGCATGAGCAGTTTGGCATTAAAGAATAGTCATAAATGTCTCTGGATGTGTGAAGATAGTCATGGCACAATTAGTGATGTAATTGGACCCAAAAGCAGGCGGGAGATAAAAAAACAAAAAAAAACACACTGATTTATTTAATTAATAAATAGCACCTTAAAAACAAGCAGAGGAAACAATAGGAGAGCTCTTAAACTATGCAGAAGACTTCAGCAAAGTGACAATGAAAACTTAAGTACTGAGAAAGATCGATTGTGGGAGTGAGGAACCCATGTGCGTAATTATCTGAATGTTCGTGGGAGGAGCAAAACAGGAAAGAGTCAAAGTGACACAAGAAAAAGTCAAAATCAATAAACTAACAAACATTATTAAACACTAAAATAGTAAATAAAACTAAAAACACAGATTAACAAACTCAAAGACCTAAGGGTTATGACAGGCAACTACGCAGTGAAAGGTGATTTTACAAAGTATTGAATCAAGTGGGCTGAACATAAATAATTCCCTATTTAAAAGATGAGGAATGCATCATTTTCCTCCCACTTCATTGGTATGCACTACTTTTTGTTGATCTGTCAAATAATACCCCGATAAAATCCATCAAACTTTTGGAAACTTAATAGGACAAAATATAAAAAATTTCAACCTTCGTTTCTGCCTTTTAAGGCTGTTTAACTGCATGCTGGAGTTAGAGAGATAAGTCCCTGTTTTGGCCCAGCTTGCCATTACCACTTCCTCATTATCTACAAGAAATAGATACATTAAACCTACAAAGCCTTTTTCCAACCCCTCCACAAATTACTGCTGGGAAGAAATCAAAGCTGCACCTGCAGAGATGTTTTCTGTAGCAGTAAATTAAATGTCACAGCTACACAAAACCTTCCCTTGCTGCCTCGTAACAGAAGCAAGCACAGACAAGAAGGGTGTAGTTATCAAAAAAAAAAAAAAAAAAGTTTTGGAACAAACTCTTGTTTGAGCCACTGACTTTTTTACAAAAGTGACAGTGAATCCAGAGACTGTGTGTGTTCAGTGAAGAGAGAGAGGAGCTGATTGAAGTGGAGAGCAGGAGGTCTAGAAGCACACAGTTTGAGACAAGATTATAAATTAGCCTCCAGTCAACTTGCAGAGTGATTGGATGTCACTTTGATCAAACACCAGCATGAAAAGTATATTATGTAAAACAAAATAAAAAATTTAAAAAAATAGTGGAAATCTGCTAAACTGTCGTTTAAGTTCACAAATTGTCAATAGAGATTTTGTTGGGCCTTTGGGACGGCAAAAACCACAACCTGTGCATCCAGTTCAAAACCAGTTTGTTCTGTTTGTGTCCAGATGTCTAGCTGTTTACTAAAGATGCAGAATTCCCTTCATTATTCTGTCCACCGTATGCAATGTACCCCAGGGGGAAAAAACTACCTCACAGAGTGATGCTACCTGGAATGATGTGTCCAGGCTTCTAGCTGTCGATTTGAAGCAAAGCTGAAACTCTCATTATTTCATACACTTAATAGTAGCTCTTCAATAGACAACGATACCTGGCACTGAAATAGCAATGCCTGGTGTTTCCACCATCATGTTTCACTGTGGGGATGTTTGGCTTATTGATGTACAGAGCTATTTTTGTTCTCCTTACAGAGCATTTTGCATGCAGCACCCAAAAATTGGGTCTCAACTGATGAGAACATCTTTGTTAAGCATAAAGCATAAAATCTTACTAAATATGTCTGGTCTGCGATATAGTGCAAATATTTTTTATTAAACTTGAAATAAGACAAAACTAACTTTCAAGTAATTTTTCAGCAAGACATAGAAGATTGCTTTAAGTCAATAATTTCTTAATATTAATGAAGAACTACTGGTACCATTGGAAGATTATTTCACTTATAACATGGGGAAAATGTTTCAAGTGAAATAATCTTCCAATGGAACAAGTACTTTTTTAAAACCAATTTTTAGGAGTTATTGACTCAAAACAATCTCCTTTATCTTACTGAAATCTTACTTTTGAAATGTTAGTTTTGTCTTATTTCAAGTTTAATAAGATATTTGCTAGAAACCAGATCAGAAATACTTGGTGATATTTTGTGTTTTTGAGGCGTTTCCTGTGTTTTCTTCAAGGATTGTTGCAAGCTGCAGGCTGCAGTCAGAGCCTCTAATGGCCGCTTTTTGGAAGATTTTCCCAGCTAAGGTTTGGATCTCTGCTCAGATTTTTCTGAGCATCAACAGGTAAAGTGAGGTATCACAAATTACTGAGTGAGCAAACCTCTTTGCTATCAATGTCATTTTACATGTTTGTGTACATCTGTCTTTTAATGTCAATCCCTGCTGATAATGTTTCATGCACAACTATGCATAGGACAAGTAGTCAAAAGTAAAAATTTTAATTAGAATAGCATAAGTATGGAGTAATACTCACTTGAGCAAGTGAGCTTTTCAAAATGCAGGTGTGATTAAATAGGCAGTAATTCTGCCTGGTTGCAGTTAACTCTATTATCTGAACCTAGTTTTAAATAAGTGAACAATTCTTTCAAGCATATTTCTTTTGATTACATGCTCGAAAAGAATTTGATAAATTTCTGCTTTTCATTTTGATACAGTAGTTAGGAAAAAAGCATCAGAAAACCTTTAAAGTGCATTTGCAGGGCAGTTTTGACAGAAATGAGCTGAGTATAAAGTGCCAGAAGCAGCTGTTTAGCAAGCTAACTGTGACTTGAAAATAATGAAGCGTCCTCAAGTCACATCAGGCTTAAAAAGTCACAAGCCTGCGTGAGCTGGGTCAGATCTAAATGAGGTAACAGAGTCTGCGCATGACAAGAGCGTTATTTTAAAAATGCTTCAGCACTGGATCAGAACATGCAGCCAGGGCAGCTTGAATATTCCACCCTATTACAATCTCGCAACCTCTGTGAGAAATTCACATTTAAAGCCAACACTCAGGTCTAGTGTCGGAAGTGAAGACGGAGACACGGAGGATTGCTTCCTGATTGGCACAAGCTGGCACAAGCACTTTCTGAATGCAACACAACACCTTCCTAAAGAAAATTACTTTGGCCACTTAATATGTGACGGAAATCTCAATCATTCTTTTTTTTATTTTCGGCTGAGGTGTCCATGCCGAACTTCCAGCCACAGAGAGGTCAACACTGAACTCTGCTGGTTACTAAAACATCTCCATATCTGCAGTGTTTTGCATTAATTATCAGTTCCAGAGACATTTTTTGAAAATTCAGGACAAGATCAGACCCAGTTGTAAGAGCCATCTTTAAAGATCAAGAGTTCATCATGAGCAAAACAGCAGAAACATCACTGGTCATCATTTGATGTTTGGCAGACTTATTTGTTATCTGCCTCCCTCAGAGTTTCACACATGTGGTAAAAAGAACTCTTTGGACTTAACATTGTATTTTCATAAATGCAGATGAATAAAATTGCTAAGAGGGAATACAGAGAGAAAATAAGCATTTAATGGCCTTCAACTCCCAATGTTCAGGCTCAGCGGTGAAGCTACAGTACTTGGTGTATTTGTTCCCAGTTCAGCTCTCAGTCCTGAACCATTTGCTTCATGTCTTGTTCATATTCTGATGAATAAAGGCTGCTGCTGTCACAAAAACATTTTTTTTAAAGAAAACTCACATTGTGCCAGTCCTTGGGCAGGACTGTAAACCTTAAGCTGCTCCCTGGTAGCAGGCCTTTTCTTGTAATTGGTGTGTGAGTGGGTGGACAAGGCGACGTCACTGTGAAGCTTTTACCATCTGCTAAGGCTATAGAAGCCGTATGAAAGAAGAGCCTATTTATCATTCAACAAATTATGTAAAGGGTTGTAATTTGCTAGCATTGTTGATGTGTGTAGAAACAGTGTGTTGTGTGCGTTTTCTTTGCTGTGATGTTGGTGAGGCCATTTAGGAGTTCTATTTTTTCACATGAAACTCCGATGTGGTGTTTTTTCGGCGGTGTTGCAATTTGAATTCATTTGCAAAATAGTTTTTTTTGTTTTATTCCTTGAATTACGCTGTGAGAAATTTTAAACAAAAGCACAACTAGCACATTTTTCTTTAAAAAGTGAGCCAGAAATTATTAAACACTGGATGATTGTGGCTGTTGTGAGTGGGATTTAATTTCTTCTTTGCTCTTATGTTTCCATTATACACCAGCTACATTAGTTAAAAAGACAAAAAAAAAAACATTGGTTGAGTGACATTGGTTTTTCACCTTGTAATGCCCATTTTTCCAACAAATATTGTCAGGATCCATTGTTCTTTATGGAGCCCAAATTCTGTGCCCCTTAAAAAAATGCAATTTTAGCATTAGGAGATGGTGTGGACTGAGTTTAAGTTAAGTTGAGAGTTAGGCTTGAACTGGAAATGGCTAGGTTTAGTGTAAGTGTCAGGTTTAGGTTATAATAAATAAATAAATAATGAATGGAAGTCAATGCAAAGTCCTTGTAAAGATAGAAAGACATATTGTGTGTGTGTCTGTGTGTGTGTGTGCGAGTGTAAGCACAGATTATTAAATGAGTAACAAATAAATAAAACTGACAAAAATAAAGATAATAGAAACAGTGATAAATAATTAATTGCATTACTATCATTAATAATAATAATTTTAAAACATATATTTTATTCATATAAAATCATTTGTAAAAAAAAAATGTAAAAAGTCTCAATGGAGTTATTCAATTGATAACTTGTACTACTAAACACAATCACATAGTTATAATTGCATAAATTCATGCAGGCCAGAGCCACCTCCGTGTTTCCATGGCTACAAAAAGTGTCCAGTTTAAGAGCTTCCTGATCCCACTTAATGGTCTAGTTTGGCCCCAGCTAACCTTTGTATTTTGGACCAATGTGTGATGATGATGATGGCTATTTGGAAATCTAATGAGTCAAATCGGGTGGATGATTGCTGCTTTGTTACCGTCAGGCGCTGATTGCCATCTCCGAGAATCATTACCATATTACACCAGTAAGTGTTGCAGATGGAAGACATGAAAAGTTGATCACATTGCTTAGGACAACCATTCTTTAAAGAGTAGACTGTTTTATAAAGGTGGTCATGTTGTTTAGCTGCTGCAGTGTCCGCAAAAAGAACAAGGCGCAATCAAAGGTGTACGGGCACCATAATCTCTGCAGAAATCAATATCTAATCAGAGCTGATCAGAAAGCAGAAGATTTTCTCCTCTCGCTTGTAGTCCATAACACCTACACATTTAGCCAAGAAAAGATTGCACTTTAAATGACTTAACACTGAGCAAAACATTAGTCAAAAGCTGACATGAAAGCAATGCAACAGAAAAGAAAGTCACGCCTCTACTAGCCGCAATGCAACGTAAAGGCAGAACGTGCCAAAGACATGCACAAACCAATTTCTTTGTCATTTTACTCATATCTGGGTCCATCCATTATACTTGTTTTTCCTGTGCAAAGATTACTAGTGAGGTGGAAATGATCACAGCCAACAGTAAACAACAGCAGGGCTGAGCCTGGAAGCCTCACCAGTCCATTATTGTACATGGCACAACCAGTCATGTTCAACCCCTCTCTAAAATTACCTATTACATCAACATACATCACTGTGGAAGGTTGACCTCATGTTGTGCAATAGGTGCTTAAAATGAGCTGGCCAACCTGAGAACAACAGAAGTGTCAGGAACAATATTGGGGAAAAATGAGAAGAAGCTGAGGTGAAAATCCAGCAACACTGACACAGAACCTGAAAGCTTCACTACCCTTCATCTATTGCATCCAAACCTTTCTGCAAAAAGCTATGGAGGGGCAGAAAAAAAAAATACTGGATCAAGGTATTTAAGGTATTTTCAAATTATCTGGTTCACAAGGTTTAGAGGATCACAACACCTATGTAGACACTGTGATGCTGATCAAAAGTAGTCAGTAGTCAGTAACTTTGTTTTGGTTTTCTGGCAAAAAAACGATAAAATCAGTCAATCAAGACAATAATGTCAGCAACAAGGCAGTTCAAAGAGATTTAAATCACTAAAACTTCATATAATCACTTACTGTGAAACCAGTAACAAACATTACATTTTGTCATCATCAAAATGATGTGATCTATCTTTCTTGTTTTAGTGAGAACATGAGCAACAGGGTTCTAGAACAGCTGCATCTGTTGAAGAAATCAATGTGACTAAAGACAAACGCATGGATGAGTTTCCCTAGATCTTCTTGGTACATTAGTCCTTTAAGCCTGGAAATGTTCGTCAGGTGATGGAAGGCTGACTTTGTGGTTGTCTTTGTGTGTCTCTGAAGGTTCAGGTCTCAGTCCATTGCCACGTCTGATCATTGGTTTCTAGCTGTGATAACTGAAGCGGTGGGCTGATTCTAGGTTGCTCAGAAAGTTGAGTGGTTGGCAAAAAAACAGAAAATTATCTGAAAGCAAAAAGTAGTAGATTACCCGGAAATCTTTTTTTGAGCCAGCCAGAGATTTAAAGACGAGCAGCAAAAGCAGAGGAGGTGGATTAGCAGTGTTTGCCAACAACTGATGGTATCAACTAGGACACACTACTGTATCTTTTGAGCTGCGTTATTAAGTCTTCAGTCAAAGGTCTCTTCCGATTAACTGCAAGACTGATTGCTACAGGAGCAACACCATCCACAACAAATCTTATTTGGACCATTTGAGTTATTATGACAACCATCACTTTAAAGGTCTGCAAAATTATCTAGATCCTTAGTGTACATTTTGTTGTCCATTCCTTTACACTCTAGAATAAAACTAATGAAGCAGAAAGGAACCTTGCAGCAAAACAGAATAACATGCAATCACCCAATGGAGCTTAATTTCAGAGAGGAACAGTCTTTAAGAACATCTATCAGATCTGTTATCTTAATCTATGTACCAGACATTAACAAGGAAAACTGAAACCACTTCCCGTAGCACAGATATTTAGTTAAATAGGAGGAGGAAGAGGCCTGTCGAGTCTCTCTGACAATCTAGTTTTAGCACTGAGCAATCTTATCCACTGCAATGTTTTGAGCCCTAAGGCAGTTACTGCATTAACTGATATCCTGCATGTATTTGCAATAGTTTACATATTTAAAATTTTAACCAATAACAAGGAAGAATTAGTTTCAGTTTGAAGTTTTGTTCAGTCAGCTCAGTGCTGTAACCAATAATGATTTAACTGTTGCATAAGTGGCTCCGCAAGCAACTGAACAAATAAAATAAAGTTTAGTCCTTGTCCTTGATTTTTCCTGTAGGTTTTGTAAATCCATGTCAAGATTATTTTGAACCTTTGGAGACTTTCTGTCAATCTCAAAACCTAAAAACGCATTAACGTTAAATTGTGTGGCGCTTCTTGCTGTAGTGACGTGAGTTTTACACGAACGTCAGCTTCAAAGTAAGCAAAAGAGGCAAGTTGGAGTGTTTTTGGTTTGTCTGAGAGCAATTAGCTTCCAAGCCCACGTCTCGAGCACTCTGAACAGAAAATGATTTTCGATATTGTACGAGACAGATGGCTGGTGTTAAGGTTCATGTCTGATTTTTAATAAGGGAGAACCCATCATGATCTGTCTAAGCTCGGAAAAGAAGTGGTAGATTAGGTGGCAATCTAAACAACAGACAGCAGAAGTGGCGCATCGGGATGAATGCTCTCAACTGATTATCAGGCGAGCCTGCTTGCCTGCAGTCTGGGCTCTCTTTGCACGACTCATTAAACTGTGGCTTCCCAAAGCTACTGTAATGACCTACATCGTAGGGCATGAAATTTACTTCAGATCCAGAAATTGCAGTATTAGTCTGTCTATACAGTGAAAAGGAAAAACAACAAGCAGACGCACAGATTTCAGTAAACCTTACAAAGGTGTTCGTATCCCACTAACATTTTTAGATTTTGATTCATTTAATACTTTTAGTATTTTTTATTGAGATTTTGATCTGTCCGAAATCAATTGAGGCATTCTGGTGAAGTGGAAGGACATGATTGATGAATTTTAAGAGCTGTTGTGCTGCTGGCATTTTTAACTTAACCCCAGCAGCCTCTTCCATGTTTTCTTTATCTGTGTTGACAGCTTTCCTCCAAAAAAAACACATTTCGCTTTGGTTTGATCCAGTAGTTGCAAAGAGGATTTCTAACAGCTTTCTTTTAAAAATGTCTTTCTTCTTGTACCATTTCTGTATCTGTAGTTAAATATATATTTAATGTTTGTCCTCAGACTTATGTGATTTTTGTTTTCTGATCTGCATGGTGAAATTAAATTACATGTTTCATTCTTTAAATTGTATGATTTGCTAATAAAACTGCAAGATTTACAAATTAGTCTTTTGCATTCCTTGGGAGAGCAAACTTACCTTGATCTTTTGCATCTAAAACATCAAATATATTCATGGGACAAAGAATACACTCAGTCACTTCAGTCGCAGGATTTCCATCCTGTTACGACCGTTGACATTCTTTGAATAACTTTTCGGTTTTATCTGGTTTATCAGCTACTGTAATCCTACAAGCGTCAGAAACAAGTTTCCAGTCAGAGAGGGAAATTTTGAAGGTTAGTTTCCACTCTGTGTATGAGTTTATAGTTTAGATACAAGTCTGTGCTGGTGGGAAATGAAAAAAGTATTGAAGGAAAGATTAGTCAGAAATGTCCTGAAGGCTCTTGCAGATCATCTCATTTAAACATGATTGACTGAATGAAGTCTCCGTCTACAGTCTCTCCTTGAAATACTCAGCTCATACACTCAGAGTTACATGGTTTTGTAAGAACATTAGGCTTAACACTTCAAAGGTTTTAGTTTAAAGGAAAGTCTGTGTCCTTTCCAAGTAGATGGAAGTTGATTATTGTTAGATTGTCGGAAAACAAACTTTTTCCACATAAAAAATGGAGCTGAAAAAAAAGAACCATTTGCTCAAACTTTTGGTACTAAGATTCTGAAAAGAATGGGGTAACTGGGGTAGATTTTCAGTGGCAAATAATATTGTCAAAGAGACACCTCACTGTGTTTCCATTACAAATGTGAGGAAAATGTTGATAATACCCTAATGTCAAAAAAACCCCACAACTTCACAGTTGAGGTTCAATAAGAAAACATGCTGTACCCCTTCCTGTTATCTTCTTCGTCTTTTCCACCAATAGTTGCATCTGGTTGTTGATCATGTGACCTGTGTGATGGGAAAAGTGTTTCCATTGCAGTTTTGTGAAATATACTAATTATGATATAGCCAAAAAAATCACCTCATCCTAGCACACATTTTTTAACAAAAAAAATGTGTCTTTTCAAAATTGGCATGTTTCCAACAAGCACATTTACTTTTGTAATTCCAATTTCCACAATTATATGGTCAATGGAAATGCAACTATTGAGCACTGAGCTGTATGTTGCTGCCATTTTTGATGTGACAAAGTGATACAATTGGAGAAGATGCCTCAATCATGTGCAGCGTTGAACTGAAGTATCTATTTCAGGGTACAAGCCAGATCCACTAACATTACCTCAACAGGTAAGAATGAAAACAGATTTGTGATTATGTTTGTCTGTCATGTCATTTTAAGAGCTAAATTCCCTGACTCTGCACCAAATACTTTGGATTTCTGGGATGTAAATAGCCACAAATCAACCAAGAAATTGCTCACATTTACCCAACTTGCCCTGAAGTAACAGCTCTGACTGATGCAGGTTTCCGGAAGATGGAGAGCTAAGAAAAGCTATGGGAAGCAGCTGTCAGAAGGGAAGGTTTTTGTGCTAGCTCGTCATCCATTGCACTGCAGTGAGCATTTCAGACCAGAGCTTAGACAGGTCAGTCAGTCATGATCAAACCTGCAGCTGTTGCTTCAGTCTTCCTTTTTTCCCCAACTCTTCGACACAAGGTTGTGTGTAACTGTTGCTACAATTCAATGTGGACGATTCTTAAAGAAATATAAAATTATCTTTAATCCTTCGTCTTAGCCTGTGGCTTCTCTGACCTCAAAGAAGACTCAGGTGACCCAGTCACTGGATCATCGCTCCCGGCTTATCCCAGATGCTGAGCTCCTGCCTGTGACCAATGTTGTGAATAATATGTGATAGCTCTGCTTCAAAACAGCTGTGAGCATCATGACCCCGGGCCACCTCCACCCTCTGTCACTCTTGTACAGACTCATGTTCACATACGGACAAACACATGCCAGTACTGAATCTGAGTCCTGCAAACAAATACACACAAATAGTTGCTAAAATAAACATGTTGATATTTTCAGAGGAGTGGTCATCTGGAAGATCTGAGTGAAGAACTGGAAGTTTGACATCGCAGCTCAGTTTTTAGTAAGTTAAAAACAAACCTAAGCTTTTAACTCTTTTTGAGATGCTGGTTTTAATGTTTTGTTTGTTGTTTTCATTAATTATTATAAATGTGCTTGTATGTGTTTTTAGTGTATAGTGCTTTGGCCAACAGAACATTTGTACATTGGTATTTATTTTTCTTAGATTATTATCAGACCTTTTGTCCCTTGGTTTGTTTGTTTTTTGCATCTTATTAATGCGTGTCTGTGTTAACTAGTCTTTCACTAAGTTTCCTGATTATTTTTGTCATTTCAGCCTCTGCCAGAGTACATAAGCTTATCGGTTTGATTGTTTTTTGATGGCTTTTTCTGTTAAACTCTAGCTGGTTCCTTGTCCCACTCCTCCTTACTGTTTTCTAACTTATTCTTTTGTTTTTGTTTTATATCTCAACCAATCAGATTTCACATTCCCAATCAGGCGTTGAAAAGTCCTAAAATGAGCCAGTGTTGTTTACACGTATGTAAGGAATAGAGTGGGTCTCATTAGGAATACACTACAATAAACTTCTTAACTAGTCTGTGTATTAAAAGTCATACCATTTATCCACACATCAATGAAAAGATATTGAATGGATTCAGAATGATAAACCGCAATGTTGACACAATCGCAATTTAATGATTAAAACAATCTTACCAGTAATCCAACTAATGCATTTCAGTCACCAAAATATAAACAAATATGAAATTTAAGTTCTAAAAGGAGGATTCTGAAGTTCTGAAGAAAATTCAAATTGAGGAAGACCTTTAAGTCCAGCAGCCTCTGTGGTCCAGAAACTTCCTTAATTACAGGACGGGACAGTAGTTTCTACAGTTGGATAAGGTGGTTGCTTACTTTTTTTTGAACAACTTGAGTTTCTGCTCTGGGTTCAGTACGGCAGAACTTGTCTTCCTCTCTCAGCTGGAGGAAATGTCAGCCTTGCCTTCAGAGCCGCTCTGACCCTCTGAGGCTGGGGGGCTGATGGATGTCAGGCAGCTGCTCTCTTTGTGATCCAGAACTGAATTGTGAGCAATTAAAAGAAAACTTTCTTGGTGGATTATCTCTGTTTCAATTACATGACAGAATAAACAAACACACTTACAAGAAATAAAGACTTGCTCTAGAATAAGTGAGAAAGACTTGTCTTTGTAGTCTATTCTCTTTCCCAGTCTTTTCACACTTTTCTTTGCACCAACACAGAATTGAAAGCTCAAAGAAGTCGTCCAATTATGGTAACATCAACATTATCTGACATGTGTGTGTAGAAATAATTTATAATAGCAGCTTCATGATCAAACACATTATATTTGGACAATTTTAAGAGCGCAGTCTGTGGAATAAAAGCTTAGTTTAACTGAATTGTCGCAATGAAAAGCCTTTAAATCCAGTTAAACCTTAGTTATTCAAGCAGCTGACACTTTTAGACTTAACACAATCTTTTAATTTTACCAACTCTTGAGACAATTTTTTTGGCCTGGCAGGCAGAGTCCTTACTCAAATCTGATTGAGCATATATGCTAAGGGACTAACATAAAAGAGTGACGCCAAGGAGCCCTTCTGACTTCAAATAGCTATAGTTCAGAGATAAATCATCATTATACAGCTGGGAATGTGCAAAACTCTGATCAGCAATTATAAGACTTTCATTGCTGCAACGGAAAGAAAATCTCCCACTATGCACATTAAGTTTTTTTTTATTTTCTTACTTCATTTCTTCTTCTAAGATGCTAATTCCCCACTTTGCTTTTAGTGTTTAGTAATGCATTAAGCAGTTCTTTACCCAAACTCATTCTTGTAATCTCCTTAGATGTTTGCTCTGCTTGATTTGACCCTTCTTAAAGAGGCCAACATCTTTTCCATGACCACAGGATGTGTCTTTCCACATGGTTGTTTAAGAAATGAAAAGCTACTGATTACATCAGTTGGGGTTAAATAACTTTTTTCCCAGCTGGAAAATAATCACCAATGCAGTAATTATCCAACAGGAGGCTCATAGTTGTCTAGTCAACTTAATTCAGCTATTATTATTATTATTATCATTAATATTTTGGCCAGGTAGTGTATTTGCTACCAGTCTTTCTTGCCTTAAACACTTTCTAGCATCTTTTATCAAATCCCTCCAGGACATCTAACAATAAATTAACTGAACATCATAACTTTTCATGAGATTTCTTACACTTTTTTTGACTTCTCGCAGTTTTTGCTGCACAATTCAAGTTTCCCAAGATAATTTCTTGTCCCTGCTGATTGAGGGACGCTGTGTACCTAAATCTGCATTGTTGAAATGCAGGGCACATTGTTATTTGGATGAAAACAGGACAAATGAAGAAGTGGCTGCGCCTCAGAACAATCTTAAGTGCAAGTTTTCCACCTGTCAGAAATAAAAAGAGGAATTCTTTTAATGTTTCCACGTTTTTGATCTGTCTCTTTTGTGTTAGCACCTGTCAACGCCGCTGGCCTTTAATCTCTCAAAACTCAAAGGAGTTAGAGACTGATGACATTTAGTGTCTGGGAGACATTCTTAAAGTCCCCTTCAGCTTCCATTCTTTATGGCGTTTCTGCCTCAGTTCTGATTATCACTACTGAAGAAAAAAACTGAAAGTGTTGCAATGTGATACAATTTACTTTGACTATGACTCAGTCTGACTATGACCTGGAGATTTTCATGCTTGTCTTCTTTTACTACAATGACCATATAATATGTGTAGAGTGTGGCTTAAAACTGGCTTTTTGACTAACGTATGAACACCATCTAGAAAAATGACTTCCATTCTGGACAACTCCAGCCTGGACTCGAGTTTTAACTTCTCATCTTTCACCTGGAAACATAGGATGACATTTTCTTCCACAAAAATATTAATCAGACAGATAAATCTATGACACTGCATATTTTGGCTTAGTCCAATATCAAGTAGAAACGGATACAGATACTTCATTTTGGGTTTGAAGTTCTATTATCGTTTTAATAAAACATTATTATGTCTTTTACATAAAAACTAACCACAAAACTGAAAACAGTGTAACGCTCCTTCAATTTTGTGTCTTTTTATCGAGCTTCACACAAAGGAAGCCATTGCTTCTCAGCGAATTTCATAACAGTAAGGTTTCTCTGGTTTTTGCAATAACGCATAGAGAAATATTAATTTTACAAATAAAGAGACCAAAATGATGTATTTTTTATGTGGGAACCGTCTCAAAAGGGGCAAAATACAATATGTTAAAAATGAATCCAGTAGTCTTTCAGCTATTTCTCAGCTAACTCAACATAAACACAGTCAACTAGCATTAACATTAAGTAGCCTCCAAAAATATGTCCTGTTTTCTACACAGCACTAATCACAAACTGTATAACGTGACTCACTAATTGACTCTCGATTAAATAACCCCTTAAAGGTAACTAATCTATATGCATCAAAATAATTTTTTACTGACCTGTTATAGAAAAGACGAGACATACAAGTTGAGCTTCTTTAGCATCTATCAGGAAGCTTTATTCTTCTTCTGTGTGCCCAACCTTCTCGATGCCAGGCGCCTCCTACCGGTTGTATGTGGAATCTTACTGAATAACTGAAATAACACTAAAGAATTTATTACAACGAGAAATTAAGGATAGAAAAATAAAAATAATAATGTGGTGCCTATTTTTATACTTAGTGTTTTCATTACTTATAGTAGCTTGTTTTCACCACTCTACACTTGTCCATAATTTCTTTCATGGGCGGTTACATTTTCTCCTGAATTACTGTGTCGGGCTGTTTTCCTTTCTTATTTATAAATTTTCACAATAAAATGTGTCTGGTTGTTTGATTTGTTTCGTTATGTTTGAAACTGGGACATTTTGTAAAACCACAAAGCGTTAAAATATTCCAGAAGAGCTGTCAAAACACTGCACATTATTGCACTTCATCGTTTCTCATTTAAATGCCAATGCTTTCCGTTATTACAAGCAACTTTCATCTCCACAAACATTTTGCCATAAATACAATTTAGTTCATTCAATCACACATTTTCAACCTAGAAACCATCAACTTTAACACTGACATTTATGCTCCTTCCACTGAATACACATTTACATTAAAATGCAGCTCAAAGGAGAAAGACAGAATGAGGGGGTGCAGCTGCAGGTTGGTGTCCAGTGGAATACAGATGCAAGCAGATTGCTGCAAAATCAAGCAACAAGTTCAGACGAAAGATCCTGACATCTTCATTATTAAGAACAGGCATACGATGTCTTCAGGAAATTGAAAACAGCTCTGTATATTAAAAAGCATACGTGGGAGCTGTTTGGATGATGGAATCTGGTACTGAACTTTAAAAAAAAAAACATGTTAAAATGTAGTAATCTTAAAATGTGACACATATAGCATGCATGAACATAAAGAGGCTGCGCAGAAGCATGACTTTTTACCTCAGAAGAGCCACTGTGACATTTTTATGCACATAACGATGCCATGAAGTAAAGATTCAGAAAGTTGTAGAAAGAGTTTGCTTCACTAAAATTGACAGTCTGAGAGTAATTTTTCTGTGTATCCTGTGTAATTACATTTAGTGGGTTTCCCAACCAGTTCCTCTTCCACACTGCTTATTTCCATTTAAATTACCTATTTACATAGGAATAAATGAACCGTAAACCATTTCTTTTAGCTGCAAAAATGCCTGTTCGCTTATTCACATTTACGTTTTGGTTGATTCTAAATAT
This sequence comes from Poecilia formosa, assembly GCF_000485575.1. Lineage (NCBI taxonomy): Eukaryota > Metazoa > Chordata > Actinopteri > Cyprinodontiformes > Poeciliidae > Poecilia > Poecilia formosa. Next base: position 64,335 of record NW_006800605.1, on the reverse strand, counting down.
CTTTGCACATCTAAAGAGGATTCATTTAAAGACTTTCACATCCAAATTCAGCAGAGTATAAACAGTAAAATGCTGCCCCCTTGCGGTAAAATATCCATATGGCAACAGGAGGTTAAACCTCCTCATCAAGTGTACATTACTTCGTGCCTTATCTTTCAAAATGAGGTCTACATCTTTTAGGCCTTTTTAATGGAAAGCATTGTTTTTTTCTAAATGTAGCGCTTAAGGGAAGAAAATTTTTTCACGTTCTTAACAGACCAGAACATCATCTTGTACCCCTAACTTATGCTGAGCCACAGCTCTTTACCAATTTCACCCTGACAAGAACATGAATGTAAATCGATTCCAGTGATGCTGGTTGTGTGGACCGGCCGGCTTCATTTCCTCCAGGGTCTGGAATCAATGAGGCAAAAATGGAGCTTTAAGTGTCCTGAAGGAGCTGAAACCGACGGACCCTGACGACTCGGATGATTAATGAGGGGAGCTTCTGCTGAACAAGCACATCGTCTCTCAAATGACACACATGGTTGAGTTCACGGTGGCTGAGGAGCACAAATGTGTTCAGCAAAGTTAGTCCCAGTGACATGTTTACCTACCTGCCAAGTGGAAAAAATAAAGCTTTTTTTTTTTTTTTTTTTTACTGAAATACTGCTTGTCCCCTGAGGCTGAATATAAAGGTCACCGTTAGCAAGGGCCTGGTTAAGTTATTTGTGCAACAGGTTTTTGGGGAAAACAACAGCACACAGATTTAAAAGCAGTTTTTTTTACTATAAGTCAAAGTTTGCCCTGATCCTTATAAAATGACTACAGTTTCTAAATGCACAAAAGACATCAACAATTTGGAATTATTCTTTAAAATTGAGAGTGCAGTTTTAAACTTGCATAAATGGGTCAAAGCCTTTGATCTGCTTATTTTAATTTTATTTTTTGGCAGGGAATCTTATTTTATACCCATTTTTATACCTGTTTCTTGTGCATGCATCTTAATTCATAAAACTAAACAAATGACACCTAAAACTAAGACGTTCCCTAAGACAATCTAAGAAAGGTAAATGTCCACCAAAAAACTCACATTTTGAGATTCATGTCAGAAATTTTCTAGAAAAAATAACATTTCTAAGCTCCAAAAGTAAAAGATTTGCAAGAAAAAAAAACTGAGTTGAGATTTTTTCCCCATCTACAATGGTCCTAACACACCATTGTAGCAAAATTTTCTGGACTTGAGAAAGAGTTACACAAATGCAGGAAATTTTTAACTCAACTTGTTTCTATTCGTCAATTACTCCACACAGATTCCAGTAAAGCAGATTTATTTTCATCCCAGGACCAAAATTTGTTTCTTTTAATTTTCATCTTGGTCCACAATATACAGTACAGATACTCAAAGGCAAAAGGAAAAAAAATATATATATTTTTTTTTTGTCCAGGTCTGGGACACAGTGAGGTAACAGACAGAAATAAATTATTCAGTTGCTTAAAAACACTTTCCAATAATCATATCAATAATACAAAAATGGTATCAAACACACATGATGCAATAACTTTTGTAACACATTCAGTATATTTTTGCTCCCCTTCCATCCAGTCTGTTTGCTCGAAAGTCAGTCATTTCTTTTCTTTTTGTTTTCTTGAGTCCTTCTCTGGAAAATGTCCCTTTTAGCAGTAGCTGCTGATAAATGCAGAGTTGTTTCTGCTGAGGTTCCACTTCCAGGCGTCGGTCATTCAGTCAAACATCATACAGAAGCACCTTAATTTAAAACTGCGTAATAATGCGACTTTTGCTTCCAATACAATTTTAAATGATTACATCTCAAATTAGTTGATTGGTTTTTACAATCATGGCCAAGGCAACAGGCATACGCAGGCACACGAGGCTACAACTCCAATCAGCTGTTTGCTTACGTTATCATTTTACATTCAGATATACACATTTATATTTTATATTAACCGTGCCTTCCAGCTCACCTACAGGTTTAAAAAGAAAACATGCCAATAGGAAAAAGTCAGAGATTGTTTTCAAAGTGCAAAAAACGTATTCCTCCAAGAGTTGGTGCGCATCCTGAAGAGGAAGCCGCCCACCAAAACTTTAGTCCAATAACAGTACGAGCCATTTTTCATAGATTAGTCTGCAACGTTCCACCGATCTGGTCTGTAGCTACTGTAGGACATGGCTTTGAGCCAGAAGAGCGCAACACTGCCCTCTTCAGGCAGGTTTCCTAGCACTGACAGATTCCTAAAGCTACAGGATTTCATCCTCTACCTCACCGAGCGCTGATCATCAAATATCGTAGTCCTGAAGTCGATGGGGGAGGCGGGAAAAGCCCCTGGATTGAGATAAAGTGACATCACATTATTTTGGTTTGTGGCCAGTGCAAATCAGCTTCTCCAGCCCCACCGCCCGCTCATTTATCCCTCATCTATTCTACTTTACTAACAAATTCATAGACTTTATTTTCTGTGAAACAGCAGTGAATTTGTCTACATTGCCACATATAATTACATATTTTTGTATATCACATCTGTCATTTGTACACTTCAAAATAAAAGTAAAAAAAGAAAAAGACAGATGGAAAGATATGATCAGAATGAGAAAAACGAAACGTAATGCTCAGACAGAATTGATCACCACTTACAAGCACATAAGAGGGAACAAACCCACTTGTTTTTTTTTTTAATAGGTATAACAAAGTGGCTCTTGGAGTGGGGAAATAAAATCCTCAAGTATCTGTAAACATGGCTCTTACTTGATCTCAATACATAATTCTCAATTTTTTTAATGATCATAATAAAAAAAAAAAAAAAAAAAAAAAAAAAAAACATACTCCACAGCTGACATGGCCACAGTCTATTCAACACGTATTTTTTTTTTATTTCCACCATCCCACATTTCTTCTCCTAACATTGCCAATCCGTAACATGACCTCTTGGTGCACGTTGCACCACAATCAGCTGCAACGCCACCAGAATACCTATCACCACTTCCACATTCAGTCCTACCTTCACTCTCCAAAAAAAGAAGCCCACTGCAAAACAACTGTGGCTTTATTTTCTCCCCCCAAAGCTGTTGTAGAGAGATAATATTAAAAAAAAAACAAAAAAAACAGGCACCACTTTGAGCCAGTTACTCCATTTTCCTTTCCCCTCTCAAACAATTTCTCTGTATTCTCCTCCAAAAACGTGTGAAATCTTGTGCCGTAGTTAGTTACTCTGCAGTTGTTCTGTTTCAGTTTTCATTACAGAAAGAGGAGTGAGGTTGGGGAGAAAACAAAAAACTAAGGGTTAGAAGAGGAAGGTAACACAGTCTTTCCGATGCACCTCGAAGGGCTGAGGGGTCGCCTGTCAGTTCAGCCTTCAGTCTCTCAGGATCCATGAAGCTGTTCAGTGACACGTCTACCTCCGTCTGGCTTTTGTGCTCCAGTAGTTAAACACTGCTGGGGAGTTCCCTGACATCCAAAGGTGTGTATGTTTTTCTCTGTCCGTCTGTGTGTTTATGCGATGAGTGATGCCGAGGAGAAGGGCGGTCACAATATGGCGCAGTGGAACCTGTGGGAACCAGTGGAACGTTCCGCTCTCCACTTCATCTTCTTTTTCTTCTTCTGGTTTCGCTCTGGGACCTGTTGTCTGCAGGTGGGGGTGGGAAGAAAATTTTAGACAAAAATTAAGATTTCAGAGTTCAAATTTGACTGGAATGATTGAACAAAAACTTGTTTTTCTACACATAAATGTAAAGAAATAAAAAAAAAAGACAGGATTTTGTCCGTTTTGATGATGATTTTGTTTTGTGTCAGTTTTTCTTTTGATATTTAAGCAACTTGTATGAAGAGACTTTGCTTTCTTTTGTAAGCTTAATTGTCCCTAATGTACCTGTATTCATACATTGATACAAAACCATTGGACAGTGATGGGCACACTTCCAAGAAAGGGGTTGCTTACCGCTTTTGCTAACTTTGAAAATGTTTGACGACAGTTTCCCATAAATAAATATTTCTGGATAACTTCTAAAGTGCTACCACATTGATGAGTTAAACATGTTTTTGTTTTTTTATTCGTTTGTTTTAAGAAATTTGTTTTTCCTTTTGGCTTGTTGTCCATCATTTTCTATTGCTTTAGTAAATTAACCTGTTGATGCATTTAATATCAAAAAGTTTGACCACTACACTCAATAGAAATGTGAGATTACACAAACCAACTGAAATAGGAAATAACTATATTGCTTTTGATTTTTGCCGACGCCCTTTATATTACTGCAGTACTAAACTTTCACCTCAAGATGGCAACACTGGTTCATCCAGCGGTTCAACCTTGCAGCAACTTCTCTTGGTGCTGAAATCCCATAAAAACTATATTAAAAAAAAATTCCCTTCAACTACAATTGCGGCCAAATATTTTCAGACACAGGAAACTTAGCAAAAGTGAATTAAAATAAAAACAAACAAACAAAAATTTAATATCCACACTGACACGAAATGCCCAAGCATCATTCAGACTGAATTAGAAGAGCAAAATGGTTGACTTAAAGGGGCAGTTTATTTTTTGTCAAGCAAAAGGAATACCACTAGTAAGATTGAATTCTAAAACCAAATAAAGTTTTCCCCCTAGCCAAGACCCCTTTCTCTGACTTCAATGCCACACTGTTACCACAAGAGGGCACTGTTGATTCACCTAGCAGGAACTCATCTATGGCATGCTGGACACACAAACTGTCCACTTTTGTCTCAGCAGGTCAGTCCCAACAGCAACGATCAAACTAAATGGCCACAATGAAAATACATGAGAAAACAAGCCAATTCTTCTGAAATCACAAATGACAACAAAGTGGCATGAAATAACTAAAGGTCATTTTCTGTCGCAACCTCCCAAAAAGCGTTTTAGTTCCTTCTTTTTACCATCATTACTTCTTCTTATGATCCAGATAAGCACCCCACATCTCCTAAAAATCAAAAGAGTTAATGAAGTTACCTTATAACTCGGACCAGTTCATGAAAGGCTTTGTCCACATTCATTGGAGGATCCTTGGCACTGGTTTCAATATACGTTATCTGAGGAAACATAGGATTAACAAAATTTAAATCAATGCTGACAGTATTTAGAGAAGAGGGATGTGAGCTAGAATCATACTCAACAGAGGACAGAAGGGTCGATTTGTATAAACTGCATCATCTCTTCTTTTCTGTCAAACTTTAATTCTCCATTCCTGATGGTGTACTATAAACTCAGATTCTGTGATGGTTCCTTCCTCTTTCTCGCTGCTCTTTGGTCTTTTTGTGTTCACAGTTCAGACAAACCAGTAAAAAGGCTTGAGAAATTAATGCTGCATGCGTTTAATTAAAAAGGAAAACTGAGATCAGCACTTTAGGACTCACATTATGTTTGGCAGCCATCTCCTGGCCCTGGTCTGATGTCACCTTCCTTAGATGAACCAAATCCACTTTGTTAGCAACAAGCACCATTGGGAAGGCCTCCCTGATGGAAAACAGAAAAAAAAAAGATGAAAAAAAAATGAGCATGTTGAAAGTGAACCCATTATCCAACAGACTAAATGGTAGAATGTATTTCTACATTAAATACGCTTGTATGCGTCTTAACTGTCCAAGCTGTTTTAGCACAACAGCTCAGTACTGTTTGAGAGGTGTCTGATTTCTGCAACACTTCAATCCTCTGACAAAATAAATAAATAAAAGCGTTTACACTCTCAATACCCAATATAGACGGACAGCAGTGTGTTCAAGTCTAGCTTCTATTTTTTCTGGTATTTGCAGTTCCTGCAGTGAGAGAACAGGCACTTTTATTCTGCCTTCTTCAACATCTCCAAAAGGAGGCTGTTTTAAGGAAATCTCCAAAAATATTTCTAATACCTCATATTTCCTTTTTGCATAGTGACCCCAAGCCTGCTGATTTGATAAAAGCTATAAAAACAACCCGAAGGAGGCGTGATGACACCACACAGAAATCCAACTGTTTTTTTTTTTTTGTTTTTGTTTTTTTTTAAATCAGGTGCTCTGTGTCCTGCAGACATGTTTAAAAACAATTTAACTAGTGCAGAAAAAAAGAAAATAAAAATACTGAATTCAACTATTTATGAGAGAGATAAACACACACTCTGTTTAACTGCGATGTAAATGTCTGTTCCATTTAAGAGGGTTAGTTCCGCTTATCTTAGCCTTGCTATATTTAACATTGCTGTGCATACATTCTTCGGGGGCCCATGATTCATCACATTATGACTGCAGTCTGTCTTTTCTCTCACATTTATGATGACAGTTAAACAGTCCCTCACATAAAAAGGAGACACTTTTTCCATCAACTTAGGATATTTTCAGACACTAACGTCGTGTCGTGTCGTGCCGTGCGTCTCCGTCTCACCTGTCTTTGACCCGTAGTATGAGTTGATGGAATCTGTCCACATGTTCGAAGCTGGCCTTGTCCGTGACAGAGAAGACTATGAGGAAACCGTCTCCTGTCCTCATGTACTGCTCCCTCATCGCGCTAAACTCCTCCTGGCCTGCTGTGTCCAGTACTGGGGAAATGAAAGCATGAACTCCCTTAATAAACCAGCAAAATTAGCACTTCATATTTCACGAATTACACGAAAAAAAAAGAAAAAAAAAAAAAAGAGTTCCCTGCTTTCCAGGAAACAGAAAATGTTTGACCATGAGCATTCTTTCCATTAAAACTGCAGGCCTTTTGCCATCATGTGCTAATGAAATAGAGGAGTAATTCATTTACAGTCTTGGTAAAAAGAAGCTAAAAGTCCTACAATCTTTTGCATATCACAGCATAACAATTATCTGGTCTTAATCTTATGACTTTGCCGTCTTTGTTCAAGTTGATACTCGTTTTTAGCATTAGAAAGTAACGATTAGAAGATCTGTGAAAATGAATGTATTTGCAAAGACATTTATTTTTTGCATGTTAATTAGTGATTTATTCCTCGAGTCAGTCTGTGTTCTCATTTTTGACTCTCCAATACTTCCCTAGATTCTGTGGCTGAATAAAATAAACAAATAAAAAGCCCAAATCATCATTGGTTCTCTTCAAAAATGCCACCGTGTCGTACGTCCAGACTGGGGGGAAATTCATTGTAAAACAAAGTCATGCTGCTTTAATTTTAAAGAGAAGAGGCCTTGCCCTGGTAAAACTTTAAGGCCTCCGATGCATACAGTTAAAGTGCGACACTTTTTTCTTTTATTTTCAGCGATTTAGATTGTGTTCCCAAATAAACGGGACACTCTGCAGCAGAAACAATGAGCTGTTTGATGTTACATAATTTCTTCCACGTGTAAACCCCCAGTATGTTATTACAGCTGTCGGAGAACTGCTAATTACCCATGTGTGTAAACAGAACTAGCAACCCAAGGCAGCAAACGCTTTTTATAAAATAATTCGAACTCACCGTCCAGTATCGCCCACTGCCCATCTATTTCAGTGTGTTTAAGGTACGAGTCCTCTATAGTGGGATCATAGTCTGGCACAAAGATCTTCTGGAAAAACTGGATGGTTAGAGCGCTTTTCCCAACGCCACCGTCCCCCACCACCACCAGCTTGTAGGTTGGCAGGTTGTCGCTCGGCACGGCGCTGGTCGCCATGGCTACCTCGACAGTGGTGGGAAGAAGACTAGAAGGTGGCTGGTGAGACACACCTGGTTGAAATGGAGGACAGAAAAGAAAGAAAGGGGTTGGGGGAAGAGAAATAAAAGGGGATTGACAACAAAGGAGAGCAGGAGAGAGAGATGTTAAGGCTTTTTTTGTTGCAGCTGCTTGCTCGTCGCCATGGAGACGACAGATCATAGCTAAGGGTTGGAGATAAAAGCAGAAGGAAAGGGGGGCAGATGAACCAACTACAAAATGAGACATTGCATTTAAAATGACTTTTACCTAGAGCTGAGGGGCATTAATTTAACATTTAAAACTTCACAGAGCAGGAGAATGAAAATTTAACCAACCAGGCAATGTAAGAATCGTTTTACCCGGGTTCAGTTTTGGAAAGTTAGAAGATCTATTTTCCATGGCTTAGAGGTTCATATCACTGCCAAAACCTGCAAGAGCTCCAACATGTTGTAACAAATAAAAAGTCTGAACCACCATTTCCATTCGTTTTCCATTTTCTATGTCAAGATATGGTCTATTGTTAAAAATAGAGTAAAATAAAACAGGATAGAAAAACCCTTAGTGACCCAGTTGGGAAAGGCATTATAGTTCACTTCAAGCTGAACTCTGTAATCCTTTTGCTTCACAGCACAAAGACAAACGACAATACTTGTTGCCTAAACAGAGTTATCTAAATCTCACCCCACATCAGTTAACAATGAACATTGCACACACACACCCACTAAACACCTTGTGTTATTGTACAGTCCTTCATGCTTAAGCAGTGTTATTTAACTGGATGAAGGTGAGAATAATTGAGTTGTTAAACTGATAGCATTTGCAGTGCGACACTTGATATTGTCAACCAAATGGCAGGAGGTTATAATATTTAAAACTCAAATTTAAGATTTTTAAAGACCATTATGAATGAAACTTCAGACCTGACACGTCACAGCACAAACATACAATTTATTTATTTGCAATTTTCTTTTGTATCGGTGAGCCAAACATCGTCCAGCCAGCTAGCAATAAATTTGCAATTACCCATGATGGACGTTTAGCAGCCAACTGGTGTTTGTGGCTACCAGCATTTACTATTCATGACAATTTACTAGCGTAAATAGTCCTGCCACAATAAATTTTAAGACCTGTGATTGGCGTATTTAAGGCCAACTTATTTAGTTAATGAATTTAAAACATTTTAAGGTCTTAATTTTGGGCACATCAATTTAAGGCATTTTATAGAAGTGCAGACAGCCAGGGTTAGGGAATTTAACGCAAACCGGCGGTCTTATATTGAAGGACGACCGATTTTAAACAACCGTACAAGATAACAGTCTGTTGAAAAGGAACTATAGACAATACCCTGAAAAAAACAATATTGAAAGACGGAAGTAATTAAACATTAGAAACAGAAGCAACCAACTACTGACGCTCTGCTAATCATTCTTAACATGTTTAGAACTGGACTCAGTGTTATGCAGCTTAATTAAAACAGAAAGATTTTAGCTTGAGGGGTTATTCTGTATACTCGTTCCCTGCTTAAAGACAAACTGTCAATAAATCATCTGTATGGAAAGACTAGTGTTTTTTCCACAACTGCAAAAACCTAAAAAAGTCATTTTGGATTTTGGTTTAACAGTGAGATTGTTATATCATGATGATATCCCATAGGCTGTGGAGTGCAGGCTGACAGAATAAAAGAAAATTGTGATCCAAACTCTTTGACTCGACACACACATCACAGCAGGAGTCTGTCGTTAAAGCAGCTCTCCTCTTCTGTAACGGCGTCATACAGACTGGATCAAGACGCCGATGTCATTTTATTCTTGACTCTGATCCAGACTCTATGGTTCTGTGTTGTTGCAGGTCATATTTTTGCTGCTTTTACTCTCGATGTTTTGTAACAGACAGGAAGATCTTGTTATCAAAACGTGGTGCTAGCGGATAGTCTGCTGGCTGTGGTGAAAGTTGTGTTGATTCATAACATTTCTAGGCAATTTTCTGAAGAAATCATTGAAAAAATAGTTAATTATTCCCAATGGAAAAGTAATCTATTTTTTTCAAAAAGCTGTTGCTTATAGCTATGAGTAGGAATGATCTCCTGTAGTGGTCTGGATCACAGCAATTCTTAAGAAGCTTCTGACTGAAGGCACTCTGCTGTAAAATAGTCTCGTTTAAAGGATGCTCAAGGTTGTACATCCAGGTTTTTGGCCATATCAGACACATCCAACGACTGTAGGGGGCCAAAAGTCTGAGGCATACAGCATGAAAAGAAACTGAGTTCAGTGCCGTTAACAGTGGAGCAGCAAATGACTAAAACCCAAGTATTTAAGAATTAAATTGCATTTCTTTTCCTATATTTTGGGAGCGTTTAGTATGAAGAGAAACTGAGGAAATCATTCCACAATGGCTTCTCTGAAGAAAACTAAAGTAATGGTTTAAGAAACAGGGATCAAACATTAGTTTACACTGAGAAAAACAAAGTCAGACATTTTATTAAAGTTCAGAAAGTTTTATATAGGAAAAACAGTAAATCTGCTTTAATGTCAGGCAAACTGAATTAGTTGCATTCCAATGGAAAACTACAAAAAGCCTCTAAAAAAATGAAGCAGCATTTGTCACCAGTGTTTCAGCCCATCATTGTGGTGAAAGCTGCTCTATAAATACAAGAATGCCCTAAATCTAAGTAAAAAGAAAACCCACAGCAGCCTGAATACAGTTCCATTCAGAATGACATACCAGATGGTCCAGTATGTCCAGAACCAGCAGAAATATGACGGCTCAAAGACGGATAGCTGTAGCTTGTAATTATAACTCCCCACCAAGTTAAAATAAACTTTTTGTACGAGTGCAAGAATCGGCACAAGAGTGTTTTTCTGTTCGGCTGAAGTCGGAGTGCAGTTCTACACGGAGCCCATCCACGATAAGACCGCCACTAAAAGATCGGGACAAGTGGGGAGAGCGGGAGACGCAAGAGGAACAGGATGATGAGATTATTCATAAACGGAAGAAAGAGGCTGAGGAAGCAGAGGCACACGAGGACAGAGCCAAACAGTTCAAATTAGGCCTGAGTCACCACAACGGGCACCACCTTTTCATGGTTTGCTTCCTTTTTTGAGTAAAGACATATTTAGACCCAACCAGCTCAGTTGTTCCAGTTTATGACACGCAAACTACAGCTTGACTTGTTTGTCTGTTTCCTATTAAAAATCCAATAAATATACTTGAGGCTACAGCATGGAGCAATTAAAAAAGGGGTAGAGAGTGGGTTGGTAAGGATCTTACACAATCTTTTGTTCTGCTAATCTATTATTAGCCTGGTTAAACAATTTTGTACTGAAATGTTCTGAATTTGCATGAATTTACATTAGCAACCTTGTTCTGCTTTTCAGTTTCAGAGAACTCCAAATAATCTTCTGCTTTTAGATTCAGTTTGCATACACATCTAAATAAACATGCACTTGATTTTGTTTAACACATTTTAAAGATGGTTTTAATACACCAAGGAGGCATAAAATACTTTAATTCTTTCAATAAAAACAAAAATCTCCCTATTCTCCAATATGTTCATATTTTCTTTGCAACATGAACTTATTTTTGCTAATTCTTGAAAGACAGCCGATAACACTTAACATCTTTCTGCTTGACTTAACATCACTACAACACAGTTTAGGGCTGATCTATCATCTATTTTGATTAATAATTGAATATTAAAAGGCGCTTAGGAGATTTTCCATTCCATTTTCATGGAAATTTAACAATTTCCCATCTTAAATGCAAAATGTTTGGCACAGTTCTGATTTTAATTACTGCATCGAGTATGTTCTTTAGCAAATGGTCTTTTTATGCATTCATATACTCCGTTTATCAATCAACCAATTACTAATTTAGTTGATGTTTAATTCAATGATAGATTTATTACAATTAATCAAATTAATTTTTTCAGTCCTAGTAAATATTAAAGCAACATCTGAAGACAGTAAAATATATTAGCTTGGGCACAAATTGTTCTTCCAATCACCCTAAACATACAATAAGATCAGTTAGAAAGCAGTGATTTAGTTTGACTGCCACTGGTCATTCCTAATTGGAGGCAGTTGACACAGAAACAAAGGTGGCAGAACCATGCCACAATGGGAAAGCGAAATGGCCCAAACAGAGTCTAGAGTGGGATGCAAAATGCATTTTATACGGTTCCGTTTTGGAATATAAACATTTGATAATCTTTACTACAAAGTGATGCTCTGCGATGGAGAGGATGTGATGACAGGAAAGTGGAGAGATAATGCAGAAAAATTGAAACATGATGCCAACGTCAACATGTTGTTGATTTTGAGGGCTGTGGTGAGTTAATGCACTTCTTGTGGAGAAATTGTAACATTCAAAATCAACAACAGACTTCTGTATGAACACCAGGAATTAAGTGTTTCACACATTTTGTTCTTTTCATCTTTGATTTTTCTATATTGTGAAAAATGTACCTCGGTTATAAGATGGTTGACCCTGTGCATATAAGAGAAAACTCAGTCTTTTGAGAAAGTGGCCACTTATCAATCATCAGTAAATCAATAAAATAAACTTTAGCATGCGTCTGATTTCTACTATATTAAAAAAAGAAAAGATTTTACTTAGAGGCTTTTCAGTCTGAGCAGTGAATGGGTTAAACTCTGAAGCCCCCACTTTTCACACAAGTATGCAAGTTCAATATAACAGCTCCTCTCTGTCTTACTTTAAAGCCTCTCAGCTGAAGTGCACAAAAAAGCCACACATTCACCAACCACTAGCACAACACCCCCACCCACGCACCCATTCCTCCTCCATCCACCAGGAAACAGCTGTCAGCTGGCCAGAGTCCATCCTTTCCTGCTCGGCACAATAGAGGGAAGGAAGATGTTTCCTTCCTTTCCCGGGCTGAGCAAAAAGACTTACGTTCCCGACACAAAAAAAAGGCTCAGCAGTTGTTGACTTAGTTGGGTTAAAAAGCTGTACCACAATAATCCAGCAGTGCCAAAGACAGACTTTCAGGAATTTCTAACAAGAATTCTTGCTACCAGTTTCAAGCTTGTTAAACACGGAGAGTCTTTGCTGCAAGACAGGTCACCACCCACCAGGGCTGGTCAGGATGTCCCTCTGGTGAGGTGAGCACTCCTCTGAAGCGCCCAATAAGTGCAATCAGAGGTGAGAATAAGATCTGATCGCTAATCTGTCCAACAATGGACAGGGTCATGCTTGATGTTTGCAGTACTGTCCACATGAGGGCTTCCGTTTGACTTCTTGACAGCATTCTGCTTTAAAAGCATGCATGCTTAATCTGCCAAACCATAAAGAATACAACTTCCTCAATTTAACAAAAAAAAAAAAAGCTGCTATGTCACAAAGTCTGTAAATTTCAGACACATCTGCTACTGCTGACATTAAGACGCTAGCAGCAAGGGGAACATTTACGGGTGACGTTTGTGTGTCAGCAGCTAATATTTTCTCTCACAATGGCTTCGGGAAGCCTCTCAGGGACTTCTTGGAGAAATCGCCGGTTGCCTTCTTGAGAAAGGATAAAGAGATCTCCATGTTCACGTGGGAACGGAGCAGCAGCATAACTCACAGAACACAAACAAGGAAGAACACACCCCAGCCTGCAGAGCCGTACTGCTAAACACTCATCGAGCTCCAAACTCCTGAAAAATCTAAAAACCACCTTCAGTATTTAAGAATTTGTTTTTTAAACATAACATAAAAAAAGCTTTAAAGCATATCTTTAGCAGGAATTACTGCTACTGTTGCAAAAATGCATAAGTTGACAGTTATGTTGTAATGCATAACATTTATTAAAATAAACAAACACGCAAACAAACAGTAAAAGCAGAAGTTTTGTCATGGTTCTGAATAACCTTCATATTTGAGTCTCATTTCGCTGTCAAATCTTTTAAGAAATCCTCATGTCTAATGTCTAACAGATATGAGAGTTTAAAGGAGGATTTCTTTTAAAAATAAAATAAAATCAAGAGCAATCTCATTGTATATGTTCAAAAAGGAATGGGAAGATGATGAAATAAAGATTTATTTTCTTTTAAGTCATTGCATGATATTAAGGAATATATTTCATTGTAATTACACTGCAGTCCAATCCAAGTCATTTACAAAAGAAACACATTAAAACAACAAAAAGGGGCACCAACTACTTTGCAATTTGTCTGATTGGGAATAAACATCAAGAAGTTTAAAAAATCTTGAGTTTTGAGTTCTAATACTCAATATCGGGTTGAAAGCTTAAGAGAAAAGAAAATCATAAATGTTTTGAGTTCATCAGCTTGAAAAGCTTCAGAATCTTTGCAAAGATTAATCTGTTAAGCGCATCTTACTTTGGGTCAGACAAGGCCATTTATTCTCTCAGAACCAACTTGGGTTTCTGCTCACCTCCATCTCTGAGGGAAATTAACTTTCAGCATGTGCTGGTCTTTGGCTCAGATATTTAGGAAATGTTGGTGGTTTCTCACTTTTTGGACATTCAGAACCAAATTAATTATGTAGAAGAATAAGAAGCCACTAAGTGATGTTGAGGGCAACGAAGCAGTGAGGAAACAAAACAAAGATGTGCAGGAACAAGCTGACCGGGTTTGATTTTGATTCAACAGGGCTGTTTTTCTTTGGAGCGTAGGTCAGCATATACACCCCAGTGGCTCTGCTGCATCCTGGGAACCAGACGTCACAACCCTGATAACTAGAAGGAAGAGGATTTTGGGAAATGTGTGTTGCATTAGACATCTAATCAGAAAGATCGGATCTGCTATGTTGACCAACTACATTCTTTAAGCGGTTAAAGATAAAATGCCATCCGTCACCGGCCGGATCAGTCTCACATTCCAACTGTAGTCATTCTATGAAATAAAAGGTTTACATTTAGAGTTTCTAATACAATAATCTGCATTTAAATTACAGTGACAAATGGGCTACTTAAAAAGCTCTTTGAATTTGAAGTTATAAAAATATAAAAATTAGATTACCCATATTTAAGTGGACTCTTTGGCATGTTAGCTATGACCGCCAAAGGAAGTTCTTAACATTGACGATTCTGAGACGCAATCTGCATGGAATGAGAGTTAGTTATGGCCAGATTTAAAGTGACAGTGAAACTTTAAGAGTCCAGCAAGAACATCTTTAAGTGGTCACTACAGTTATTTGGTTGCAAGACAGCACTACGGACTAAGCTCATTGTTACAGAAGCTTTATATTTTTTAATAACTCTGCCTCACTTCAACAGTTTCTCTTGAATTTCAATGAATAAGGATGCCAGCCATAGCCACTTCTTTCCTGTTGGAAGTTACACAGAGCTGGATCCATCCAACCATAAAAAGAAGATGTATGTGGGGTTAAACTTAAAACTTTTTTGATCATGTAGGAACAGATCTGACACATGGACATGTTGCACCCTGCAAAGTCTAAGCACTTGAAGAGGTTCCTGTAGTTTGAAAGAGCCATGTCCTGCTCTGACCTTTGTCAACATTTAATGACAACTTTGTTTTCCCTTAGTGGCTTTCAAGGAATGTCTGGATTTCGTGACGGAAACCCTTTACCACACACCAACTATACAGACAACTGCAATTTAGGAGTAAATCACAATTTATTTTAAAACCCTAAAGACAAGACCTGGGTAAGTTACCAATGCTGAGGCGTGACCAGTCTGCCCATTACAAGGTTCCGAAAAGCTCATTTTTTAAAAACAAGACACCAAAGAAACTTTTGGAACGATGCGTTTCTCAAGCTATGCAGAATAGAGTGTAAGACAGCACTGTCCCTCCCCAACTTGTTGCTTAATTGCTATTTAATAATCTAGATAAATTAAGGCCCTTACTTAAGTTGCCAGCAGAAAATAAAAATAAAAAATAAAATTACAATAATAAAGTCAAAATAAAACAAGAAGTTGTCATATTGCCATAATAAAGTTGTAATAGTTTCTAAGCATGACCCTCATACTTCGTTATATAGTCTTTTTCTTAGAAGAAATAAAAATTTTACTGTTAGGAAAAATGTCCAGCCTTAAAAACAGACAAACTCCACTGGAGCAGATTGCCTGACTAATTTACCAGATAGTATTAGATTGTTATTCTTATGCAACTCTGTAAAGTGACAATTGGCAAGGGATAGTACGCAAGCGCGTATAAACTACTACATTTAGTGTATTTTATATCAAATTAGTAAATAAATGTCGAGATATAATAATCACAGCAGCAACAGGAATAAACAGTTGATTTTTTGTTTTAAAAGTAACACAAAAAAAAAAAACATGATACCAAAGTATTTTTCTTAACACAAATATCTAATACTGGGCAATGCCAACAGTAATATGAGAAACATTTTTAGTTAAAGTTAAAGTTTAAGTCAAATTATAAACGTATATGACAAACTTTCAAGGCAATCACAGTCCCTATGCAGCCAAAGCATAGAGTAAAATTTTGTGGATGACATATTTCCTTTTTTTTTTTTTAACTGAACCTATTTTGTACATTCTTGTACTGAATCCAAAAGAATCACAACATAAACTAAAGATTGTGTAAACAAACTCTGTTATCGTTTTTAAATCCAACTGTAATATGCCAAACATGTTAGGGAGTGCACTGCCGGGACAAAAAGGGATCTAACAAATTTAATATGTACTGTAGTTGTGGCAACAGGTTTTTTTTTTATTTTGTTTTGTTTTTGGTTTCTTCATTCCCCAACTTACTAGAAAACACTAGTAATATTCTGTCACAAAAGTCATATTTTTGGTCCACATTAAAAAAAAACAACTATGTAACTAAGGAGATTAAATTAATAAAAATGGCTTAAGAAATGCCTACCACATCACTGACTCATCAACATTAAGTAATACATTTTGCTGAAAGTGCATCTCCATGTACTGTGCTTAAAGATGTCCTCCAAGCATATAGTCAAAGTATTCACAAAGCTATCAAAACTAAAACTCAGTTATATTTAAGAAAAAAGAAGTTACTTATTCATGAAGTAACATTTTGCATATTTACACTGTTCCAGATTGTATAGATGGGGAAAAAACAGGTATTTACTTAACCTGGCAATGCTTCTTTTGTTTGATGCATAAACTCAAATAATCCTGTTTTCCCCTCATTTCTGTTCAGAAAAAGAAAACACTTCCTTAGAGAAGACCAAAGAAGCTGGATCTATTTTCTTACTTTCATCGTCCAGGTGAACAGTACTTAAATGCAGTACAGTCCAAATCAAATCAACTAACTTTGCAGTGCCTTGCAAACTTATTCTTATCACTTTATTTCACATTTTGTCATTCAAAACCCACAAGGCATTTTATTTGGATTTTATGAGATAACGCAACAGAAGGTAGTGTTAAATTGTGAAGTGGGAGGAAAGTGATACAATGTCCAAATCTTCTCACAAATGAAAACTTGTGACATGTATTTGCAGTCAGGCCCTCTGAAGTCTTCGCAGAACAACTTATCACTGCAGTTAGAGCTGCAAGCCTTTTGGGCTATTTCATCTATCACCTTTACAGATCCATAGACTGAAATCTTCGTATAAAACAGCTCAACATCAGCCTAATTGAATGGGTAGCATCTAAGCTGATTGCTGATTGGATTTAGGCATTTCTAACGCTCGGCTCTAAAACATAATGCTGTAAATCTGGCTGTGTGTTTGGGAGGGTGAACCTTTACCCAGGTCAAAAGTCTTTAGCAGCCTCTAACCCAGTGGTCTTCATTATGTCCTGTCCTTCATGTTTTGGGGGATTCCCTGCTGACACACACCTGACTCACCAGCGGGGGATTTACAAGCTTCTGCAAAACTGATGGCGGAGGCAACATGATTGCGTTTTGCTTGTAGCTCTAGCTTTCAGATTTGAGAATTTCCCTCTGTATCCCCTAATAAGTTTGTGGCAAACTGCAAAAGGGATGTCCAATGATTTTTTCTCATCCATAACTTTATTTTTTTCAACTTTCTTAAGGCCACAATTCTGAATGGTATAGTTGATTATTCTGTCAATACCTGTGCAGCTTGTTTTGTTAGTTCAGGTCAAGGGTCTGCCACTTGTGGTTTTTACTAAACCATAGAGGAAATGTTTTTGATTATGTTTGCAATACAAAATTGTTGTTTTAGGAGTTTTTTTATAAGTTATTATGCAAAATTTGCATCTAATAATTACAACAGAATTTTAAACGTAACTAACTTCAAACTATGCTACCCATCCTTCTTCATTTCCCACATATAAAAAAGGCTCCCTTAATTTTACTGTTTTTGTAGGGGATTTGTTTTGTTTTGAGATCTGAAAATAAAAAAGATCTGTTTAATTCTACAACAAAGCATTTTATGTAGTACATATCTGGAAATCATTTCTAGAACCTCAGAGTTTGATTTTGCAGCAGCAGGTGCAAAAGTGAATCTTTGAATAAAAAAGGTTGCTGTGAGTACATCCCTCAACTTTATACTTTTTATACTTTTTTTAGTCACAATTTTTTTCCATATTTACATGGTTCTGTCACGTAAAAATCATAAGATACACTAAATCTGTGAAACCGGAAAATGTTTGAGATTTATTTTGCAATCAGAACATAATTTACTTGCAACAATTCAATCAAAAAGGCAGCATTTACACTTTTGTGTGCTGATCCAAGACTTAATGGCAGATAATCCCGGTTTAGCATTCCTGTAAAGCAGTTTTAGCAGAATGCCAAGGTTTTTCCTCCATAGACAGACAACCAGATGATGTGATGATTTCACAACCCTATTAATAGTGATTAAAGTGTGCTTCCTGCTCCAGACTGACTGCTGCTTCTGAATGATCTCATGCTATGATCTGATACAAGAAGAATCCCTCTGTTCTCTCCGTGTCCAGCGCTTAAATGTCCTCACTAATCCCGCTTCAGAGCCGCTGCTGTGGGTGTGTGTGCGTGGAAAAACGAGAAAGGGGCCCGTCGTGAAACACAAACACTGCAGCAGGGTTTTCCCTCATCACTTGTGACAAACGCCGTGTTTTTCTTACGTATCCCACGGGGGGAAATCTGCTACACTGGAAAAAAAAAAAAAAAAAAACAAGAGTCAAGGCCCCGTCGTTCTTGTCTGTCTCTGTGAGCAGGAGTTGGATGCAAACGGACAGCAGCCGCCCCGGAATATAACAAATATGATTCGTTTAGCAACAAACAAACACCCTAATTAAAAGCAGCTCACCTCCTATGAATGCTTAGCTGGCTGTCATCATTCTGAGCTTTAATGAGCTCCTCACATCGGGTTCTTTTTCTTTATTTTCTTCATATAAACCGAACATTTTCCGTTAAGGGACACCCGAACACGACCTGCCACTCACCGAGTCGAGCTCCCTCCCTGACGCCGACACGACCGCCGTCCTCACGCCGACATGTTCCTCCTCATCTCCGCCGTTTTTCACAACGCCGCCGCCGCGCCGCCCTTTAACATCCACAGGCTCAGAGCTGCCCCACAATCTGCGAAACAATACGCTCAGTAGCCAATCTTTGTATTGCAACAGCTGATGCTATAAATAGAAATGCCCGGAGGGGTGGACGAGGATTCTGGATGACACTGGAAATGTCGTTGATGTTGATTTTTCTGCTTAAAATCATTCCGACGTTCCTCGATAGTCTTAAAGTTTCTGGTTGTTGCTTGTTGCGACGGTTATTTTCAGCTGGTTAAGTGAAATCTACCAAAGCGCTTACATAGTTCCCCTTTTTTATGACGAAATGGTCCGCTCCCTTCTAAAGTGGACTTCTTTAAAGGGATCTTCCGGATAATTAGGGTTCCAAACAACCCAACTACATAAACTTCTGCTACTACGTCGGGAAAGGGGAAACACTTTGTATTTATGTCCCATTATATCAGTCACTTCTCTCTGATATTTTCCTCATCATTTTTATATTAATTTTCATACACTGCACAGACCTATATGAAGTAGTTTCAAGAAATATGAAAAAGCCATGAACAAGGTACTCTGATCAGATGATGCCTACACCAATAATGCTCTATGCAGTGGACAATTAAGCCATCCGGGGTCATTTTCCCACAAGTTTTTCAACTGCATCTTATTAAACACACATATTAGCTGGACTCTTCAGAACTTGACTGCATGCTGAGGTAATTCAGCCATTTGATTCTGTTGGACCAGCTATGAATCTAAAATTTGCTGGTAAAACAATGAGTGTTCAGTAGGGCTAATATAACTACAGCATAAGAAAAAATACTGAACGGACATTTAAAATAGCATATACATTAAAAGAAATGTGCAACTGAAGAGGATAATTTTAAAAATGTGTATGTGCACGTATATTTGTACATAAAAAACAACAGACTACTTGCAGGAAATGGGAAAAACTGTACAAATAACAGCAGGGATGTACATACCTGCTTTTATTTGATGGTATAAAGTTTTACAGCTGCTGGGAGGAAGGATCTGTGATAACACTCCTTTGTGCAGCTGTGATGCAGCAGTCTGCCACTGAAGGAGCCAGTTCTGTAAAAGCTTCATCTATGGGTTGGAGAACATTGTCTTACCAAGTTTTTCTCTAAACGTTATGGATCATGATGGTCAAATACCACAATTTTAGTTTTATCAGATCACAAGAAATGTCTCCAAAGGCCTTTGTAACCAGCAACCTGGCTTTGCTTTAGGAGATGTAGCTTCTTCTTCTCTGAGTGTCTGAGCCTATGCCATGTCAGTGTGGCTTAGGCTAGCTTCAGCCACAATCTGCATATGATCATTTATTTTTGTAATCAGGTTAATAGACAAATTTCACACTTTGGTGTTTAGATTTGCAAAAAAAAGTTATTTTAATAGATGGATATTTTTGCATTCAGGCATCTGAAAATTGTTCCCAAAGATGAAAAAGGCCAGTGGACATCTTGAATAATCAGTTTAGATTCTCCATGATGACACACAAGAAAAAAATGTTTGAGGTTTTGCTTTTTAATGAATCTGAAGGTGTGCCTTATTTTGACTTGAATGCTGTCAGTCTATCAGAAGCTTACAACGTTACGACAACATCAACTGGGCTTTGATAAATTGTTTAAAGTGAACTTCTGAATATAAAAAAAAACACCGTCTGATATTTACTTAGTATTAATTATTTTGTTTATTTTCACTGACCTAAAAGAGGAAACGTTTAGTCTGATTTAATGATAGACAATGATTGATAGAAAAAAAAGGATTGAGTGCATTTATTGGAGTGCATGTATCTTCAATTGCATACATTAATTCATTATTTCAGAGTTTCTATATCTACTTTCAGTTTTACCTTAAACTATAAAATTTTGTGCAACGACGCAGATGAACATTTATTATGTAACCTAACATATTAAGATATTTTTTGTGTTAGATTTTCCTCACAGCATCAGGATGTTACTGTTCTTTATAGAACATAAACTCTAGTTGGAAAGCACCTTGATGCTTTCATATTGAAAACATGTTACACCACAAACACCAGGAATTTGGATCCATATGGCCTTGGAAGTTAAGCTCTGCCACATTTAAACAGATGCCTTCTGAGTGACTGAGAAGTTAGTCACGATACCTGCTAGTAGCCACTTAAAAGAAATGCTTCCCCGAAAGCTTGGCAATTACGAGGTTGTTTGTCAGCAGGAGCTCTGAATGGTTCCTGCAAGCCACAGATGACACAAGGAAAACACTCAGGAATGTATAGTTATTCCATCAAAATGCCTCTGCTGATACATTATTTAGGACAACATACAGTAGGTAGTTAGGAAATGTTCACTCAGTCGTTTATAAATACATTCATCGCATAAGTAAAAAGGGAGAAAATGTAGTGCAACAAATCATACACTGACATATTTTTAATATATCAGAAATGGCAAGTTTTTGATATGGTCATGAAAATAATGAGAAGGTAGCAACACAGGAGCAATGCCAAAAATATTTGGCGTTACGTATTTTATGATGCCTGTTTCAGTTCAGTGACTGTAAATGAATAATGTGGAATGAAACGGTTCTCTGCAGCATTTCCACAAAATCGTACATTTAAAAGCACCCTGACACCTACGCATCCATTTTTTTTCACATGTTCTGCTTAGAACACCAGTTTCTTCGAAACATCCGAGTATTATTTCATACAATTTGTCCCACAAACATTGTCGTAACCTTAGAGAATAAATTCTTGTGAAGTTTTTGCTGATACAAAGTACTAATGAACACATTTTCAAAAAAATTTATTAGAGTCCAAGAATTCCCCAATGTGTAAAAGATCCTTAGGTCACAAATAAGAATTGTTCTCTAATCTGCACCTAAGTAGTAGAAGCTTGTCCATTTAGAAGAACTCATTGATTTAGGCTTTGGACAAGCAATCAGAAGGAGTGAACTGATTGCCTAGTAAGGTATTGATTTGTTTATTTATTGAGAGGTCACCAGAATGGACAGAAAGTTCAAAAGATTTTAATTTGGCAGGCCAATGCTTTGCTTCTTGCAGATTCTGCAAACAGCAGAATCTGCAAGATTCTCTTATAATGCTCTTATAATGTGCTTAAGAGAAGAGCACATTATACAGCATGGCTTGTTTGTATGGAACACACTACTTAAGGATAAAACATCTTGGATTGTGGGATATTTTCAAATTAAGAACTAAATTATCAAAGTTTACATAATAATAAGTATAAATAAGCAAGTGTCCATATTTCTTTTCAGGTTTATGAACCAAGAAAATTATTATACAAAGTTTGTCAAATCTGTACACATATTGATTGCGGAAAAGAAATGCTTTAACTTGCTGCGGTTATTAAGTAATATATATCTTTATATACTCTAATATCTATTTAAACTATTTCATATTATCCTTTCTGTTGTTTGTTTTTTTTATTTACATGCATTTTTTCAATTATGCTATAACAAACAGTCTATATTTTATTTGCTTTAATGTTTCATTACCAATTATTTTTAAATAAATATCTGGAAAACCCCTAATTTCCCCGTTCTCATGCTGTCGTTAACTTGTCGAAAACGCTTTGATAATTACGACAGTCGAATCGCTTTACGTACACCACCGGCAGTGTTTTGAAATATGTAATTGTCCTTGTAAAGATGCACCGAACATGTGAGTGTTATGTGTTATTTTCCTCTAAATAAAATCGTCAGCAGGTGATTATATTATGACTGGATGTGTAATAACTGTTTTGCCTGGATAACTTGTTTAAAAATATATTATTTACGGGGCTACCATAGCAGCGTTGAAGCTACACGTTTCTGACACTTAGCAGTAAGTTGTATTAAATGTTAACTTTATAACTGTTTCTATAAATAAGCTGTAGAATTGTCATATTATACGAATAGATGCCAACCGACAACATTGAACATTGATCTTTATATATATTGCTCTCTGGATTTCGCTCTTTAATTTTTTTATAGTTAGGGATAAATGGTGATTAACGTTGAGGTATATTATCAATATCAGATTTCTTAAAATATCAAATTAAAACGTTATTATTTCCTTTTCCTTCTACAGATTTGCATTAATGCATTATCTGACTAAGAAGCGTAAAGAAGTTACGCTGTGAGGTCTTGGTGTAATCTTCTGTCAGCACTATAGTTTTTAGGGGACTTGCTGATAAAGCAAAAAATAAATAAATAAAAAAAAATAATAATAAATGCACTTAAAGTTTGTATTTCTATAACTTCTCTGTGAGTTTCAATTCAGTTTAAACTTGAGAGACGAATCCACAATGACAAATTATCAGAGAAAAATAATACATCGACAATAAACATGTATGGAAAATATATTTAGCATATAAAAACATAATAAAAATAAAATCTACAATCACTGAAGGACTCAGTTTACAAACGGACACCCTAGGCTGGATGAAAAGTATAAACTACTCGCAGTAAGATTTGGGTGCTAAGCTGTTCACTGAACCATTCAGGCGTTTCATAAAACCCAACATGAACTTTCTCCACAGTGCTTTAAAAGTCAAAACATCTGCTGTCACGAACATCTCATTAGCACTGGCCCCTCTGGGTATTTTAAGGAAGATTCTCAACGCATCATTTTATGCAACATCAAGTTTCTGCATGCTACAGTTCTTTGCTAGATGACCACAAGGGGACAGCATAGAGATAATCTATTTATCCTGTGTAGAGGCTGATGAAAATTTTTTCTCCTTCACAGACATCACGTACTGAAAGTTGCTGCTCCAGGCTGAAACATCTGCATTAGGACCACACGATGGCGTCTCGTTTCCTCAAGCTCTCGGTGCTTCTCCAGAAGTACCGGGCTCCGTTGCTCATCGCGAGCTGTGGAGGAGTCTTCACAGCCAACATGTTCTACCACGTTTTCCCCGATTCGTCCTACCGTCAGCTCTATCAAGCCTGGCATAAAGGAGAGCCGGTGGTGTTGTCAGAAAAGCTGGAAAGTGTCTTTCAGCAGGTAGCTTTGCTTGATTTCTGTTGTTTCAATCAGATTTGCAGTCTAGTTAAACAAAAATTCAAACAGTAACTCTCTCATGGGGTTACTCTACTCAGGGGTGCAGCTACATACTTTCTCAGGTGTATGTGGACACATCAGTAGCATCTCTGTACACCTGTAACTGCAGCACGCAGTTGTAAGACAAACAACAGTCACCTGTCATTTTAGTAGTAACTTAATCTAAATATTTACAAGCCTTCTCTTGATAGATTGAAATATCTTGCTTACTGTCTGTCAGCCACTTAGAAAAGCTTTTTTGTTCCTCTTCCATTATAGCCTCTTCCATGGCCATAATCTGCCATTATGGAACATGAACTTTAATCGATATTAAGAAATTATTGACTTTAAAAAGCTCATATCTCTTGCTGAAAAGTAACTTGCAAGTTAGCTTTCTTATGTCAGCTGACATTTGCATGAGAAGCTAGGCCACAATTATCTGGTAAGAGTTTGTGGTTTTGCAGTGAAACACTTCCCTCCCAGTGAATTCTCAACTAAAAATATTTTTTCCACCATTTATTGCCCCTTCTAGCTCAGCGCCCCAATGCCTTACATAGTGCATATCCACTTTTTGCAGCACTGACTGTAGTTGTTTTTCATAATTTCGTCATTTTTAGGTCCTGAAGGACTTTGGTATCAGCTCAGCCAAGAACTTCTCCGCTTTCGCCTCCTTCGGGTTCCACCCGGTTGGTGCCGGTGTTCCGTGGCTTCCTGCTGGCGCCCAAATCGGCATCCCAGCCAACTTTAACAGCACCACAGACGATCCGAGTGGAATAACCAACCGCAACATCTTCATCAGCGGGAAAACGGTGGACTGGAGCAGCGAGGCCGGCTCTGCTCTGAAGGAGGCGCTGGTGTTCTCCGCGGAGGCGCAGAAGTTTGCCATCGCTCGGGAGGTGGCCCGATTACAATCCGGGGGTCCGGTCCTGACAGCCGCCGTCGCTCCGTTCTGCCTGGGCGGGGTTTGGGTGTACAGCGTGGTGCTGAAGCAGGTGTTCGGCCTGCATGGCGGCCCCATGCTGATGCGTGGGGCAGTGAACATTGTGGCGCTGGGAATCGGGGCCGTTTCTTACTTCCTCACCTCTGACGCTCTCAGCCAGTGGATTGACTACAGCTCAGACAAACGGGCAGCGGGAATGTCTCGGGAGTACGCCAGAGGAGGAGTGGAGTTTTATGATAAAATCCTGTCCAGAAACAAGATGCTGCGCTCTCTGATGGGACAGAAAGGCGAGGAGATGTACGCGCCCAGTGGGAACCTGTTTCCTGCTCATGTCCTTCAGCTGAAGCACACGCCTTACACCTCCAGGAGAGAAGGCATCCTCGCTCTGATGAAAGAAGAGAAAGCATAAAACAAACCATAAAGCTACAAAGCTCTTTCCAGCAAGCAGATATTTCTAATAGAAATATGCCTTTCTGCATCTGTTGAAAATTAAATTTTTTGTCATTAAAAGATAGAATTCAAGGTGTCAGATATGTGACTTTGTGACTCTTATCCAATAAAAAGATGTGGTTGATTATGAATTCAGCTGACATTTACTGCTTTGATGCTGAGGCACCACAGTGAAAAAAATATCAACAACCCTTGAACTTTTTCACATTTTGACCACCAACTTCTCTATATTTTGATGGGATTTAATGTGATGGTCCAGCAGAAAGTAGCAAATAAATAATTGTGAAGTTGAAGAGAAATTGTACATTTCTAATTTAGTTGGTTTTCCAATGAAATATCTGAGAAGTTTGCATACCTATTTTGCCCCCCTTCAATTAAAACTTTGTAGAATCATCTTCTTTTCCCCTGTCTTCATTCCATAATAGCAAAGTTCAGTCAGTTTGGATAGAGAGCATCTGTGAACAGAAATGTTGCAAATTTTTGCCACAAATTCTTTATATCTGAACTTCCCCACAATGCGTACTCCACCATGTATTAATGTAGAAATGATGTGTGTTATTGTTTAGCTACCACACATAATATTTTATATGTAGGCCAAAAAGTTTAATTTTAGTCTCATCTAATCAGAGCACTTTCTTATATGCTTGCTGAATTCCAGGTTGTTTGTAGCAATCAGTGCATCACAGGGCCATCATAGAGGCAGACCGGGCAAACAACAATGCAAGCACACTCTAAATTGACAGTACAATAGAAAGACCGGTTAACCAAAAAATAAATAAAAAATTGTCAGGAATGTGGTAAGTTTAAAAACGTTAAATTGTTGAGTTTAGACTAAGATGTTTGATGGAATGTTGGAATGGTGCAGGTTTCAGATAAATGGCGCCCTCTGCTGGCGGGAAATAACCAAAACAGCTATCTATAGAAAGGTGAGTATTTTGAATGTCGTAGGCAAGAGTATATTTTAATATTATTCATCTGCTACTGCTAGAGTTTGCAGACGTATTAAACTACAATAAAACATGCTTACAGCCAGTTAAAATGGCATTATCTTCATTTCAGCAAAGTCAAATCAAATTTTATGCTGTTCTGATCACTGATCCACACATAAAAAATTATTATAATACACCTAGAAATACCCACCATTTGTAGCCTTTTTTTTTAAATAAAACAGTCATTTTAACGACGCAGAAGTGTGCAACATCTAGACTCAGTCTTAATTTTCACAAGATCCTACAGGGAAACAACAGCTTGTTGTTGCTAAGTGCTGGTAAAGGATGTGAAACAGCCTCATCTGTGATTACAATATCTTGTATGCTCAGTGAAAGGCAAAAAGAAAACATTTTTCAAGTGAGGAAACAAAGTATTGAATCAGATATCAGTGATGCCATGATAATTACTCATCTTTTTCAGATTGCATAGAAAACTGATATATCTGTATTCCCTGCAGGTCAAGGGGAAAAACACACAAAGGATCTCTAATTTTGTACAACCTAACTAAACTGCTGTAATCTTCAGCTCAGTGACTCAGACCTCTTCATCCAGCACTTGTATTTCCCCCAGGTCATCTGTCTGCGCATTAACAAGGTTCAGATATGCTGTTTAATTACATCTTCCATCCAACTCCCTGCGGACTGAACTAAATATAGACAAGCATAATTAGGTTGCCGATAGAAACCGTATTTTTACCCCACTGCTCTTTGGAGTCAAGACAAATGAAGTGCAAATCCAGACTGTGTGTTTTTATATATACTGTATATACTGCTTGTTCAAAACTGGGTCTGGTTTTTCAAAGATCAGACTCAGCAGTGGTGACTGGTAAGATATTGTGGTGGGATCTAACATTTCTTGATATTTGATCAAGAAATGTTACTGAAATCCACCGAGTAAACTTACTTATATGCTCAACTACTTATTATTAGGCTACAGAATTCAAGTGTTTGGTGTTCTCTTGTGTTTTTCTTAAATCCCAATAAGTATTTAGACTTGTTGGTTATGAGCGGTTCTTTACCACCCAAACAGTGACTGGATGAAAACAATCTGCCAATGTGTGAAAGACACATAAAATTTCCCACCTTTTTTGCCCTAA
The DNA here is from genome assembly GCF_000485575.1 of Poecilia formosa. Classification (NCBI taxonomy): domain Eukaryota; kingdom Metazoa; phylum Chordata; class Actinopteri; order Cyprinodontiformes; family Poeciliidae; genus Poecilia; species Poecilia formosa. The sequence continues at coordinate 36,843 of NW_006800605.1, read as the reverse complement.
AGGCATTCCATACATGAGGAGCAGGAACATCAGAGTGGAGTGTGTGTCAGACATCTATATAGAGACCTAGAGTGAGGTATAAACACTCATCACCACAAATTATTATTGTTTGTTTACATAAACATACACATCACATCAGTTTCACTGCACAATCTTGGTGACACAAAGACAATAACACAGAAATTCATTTTTCATTCCACTTCATGCTCTACAATTTGAAATCACAACAAAATACATAACATGTGACAAAATGCGAAAAAAGACCAAGACGTATGAATATTTTGCTGTTCATTAAAAAAAGCTACAAAAGGTTAAACCAATCAAATGTTTTATTCATTTATTGTTTGATGTTTTTGCTCCAGCTTATTGTTTTGGTGTGGGATGAAGTGTGGAAAAAAAATTAAAATAGAGCAGTAGCTGAACTGACAAAGTTGAACTGTCATGTTCACTTTATCATTTCTCTGACTACAAAGTGTCCTTTGGGCAGCGCAGATCAACAACACTGGATTCATTGTCTTGTTCTCGCCACTCCGCTTCATCAGTGCACTTTATTGTATGCCAGACAGAGCTGTCTGTACAATGGCTCCATTGTTTGCTGTAGTGGAACATGTAGCTTGTCTTTTCATGCCACTTGAGGTCAGTACAACCCACATTACCGTTCTCACAGCATCCAGCAGCACCGGTTTGCAGTGTTCATGAATGACTGTGCTGCTGGTTGTCTTTCAATACACGGTCAATAGCATAAAATACATAAAATGAATTAAGTAACTTTTAAAGAGATTAGAAAAAAATATGTGTATTGTCTCAAATACTGATTTATTATATCAGTATAATAAATCAGTATACAATGGATTCTGTAATTTAGCAACAGAGGTTTAAATCCAGCCTATTTGCATCAGCTTACTGTACTATAAATGTCATAATTCTGTATTGTCAGTCAAAAATATTTACATTTAATTGATACTTTCAATGACTATACACTTATAACTTTATGCTATTATACACTAAAATACATAGTTTTATTTTAGCCTATTTTACCCCCACTTTAAACCACTTTTTTAAAGCAAAACACTAAGGTTGAAAACTACATAAAAAAGTCAGTTGCTTACATTCACTCACATCTTTATATTCTATTATTCAACACAAAGATATAGAAAGAGTAACAATTGAACAACAAATCTAGAAATTATTAGAATATTTTTATTTATTAGCAGTCCTCATACACTTTGTCATCTACAACACTTTCTTCTGTCCTGTAGTTATTTTCAAACTCTGAATATTTCACAGGGGAAATCTCCTTCAGGTCTTGCTGCTTTTGCTCTGCTTCATAGCAGATGGTGTATGATTCCCTCACCCTCCCCCCGATTTAAATGCGGTCACAGTCAATAGGAATTATTCATGCAAACTGGTGCAATATCTGAGATGTGAGCAGGCAAAAAGACAGCTCGTTCATCATCTGGGCTTTTTTGGTCACTGTATCTTTGTCAATGCTTCATTCTTGAAATAATTTACCTTTTATTTTTAAATAAGCAAAAATTAAGAAGAACAACTGCTAAATGACAACTGCTTTTGACAAAGTTGTGTAATCTGACAGACAAAAACATAAAGTTTTGTGCAAATTCTGGTAATTTAAAGATTAAAATTAAAAAAGATTAATACAAATTAAAAAACATGATTACAAAATAACAAATTCATCCAGAAGAAACACTTTTCTAAGCTATTTTTTTTAACATACATCTTTCAACACCAAAATTTACAGTATACAGTATTTATGTGTAACTTCTAGTGAAAAAAAGCTATTGTTACTGATCTTCAAATGGCACATCAAGCTCAGCAGACAGAAAATAGCATTAGAACAAAGAAGCTTGCAGACAAACAAGAAGTCTCATTTTAACAAACTGTAGTGTGTGTGTGTGTGTGTGTGTGTGTGTGTGTGTGTGTGTGTGTGTGTGTGTGTGTGTGTGTGTCTGGCACATTTTTAGTTAAAATATTAAATGATCTTCATTGAGTCAAGTTACTTGCAGTCGGCATAATAGACAGAAATTTTAGAGGTGGGTAGAAAATACTATAATTTTAACTTTAGTAGTAACTTTAGTTATGAAAGTAATATATTTAAAGGTTTAAATACTCTATAATATAAACATTGTAGGGAGAAGTTGGTGATGCTAGTTGCCTGGTTGTTGGGCAAAATATAACAAAATAAGGGATGGCTCCAGGCTTTTCAATACGTCTTTTAAAAACTAAGTTTCTCGAAAACTACGTTTAGATGAGGTATGTTTACCTTGGTGCGTTTGAAATCAAACACCGCGCCTCCCGCTCCACGGCCACGCCCCAGAACCCTGTGCGGTTGCGCAATTACGTCGCTGCACAGCTCGCTGCTGTGCTGCTGCATGGCAAGAGAGCAGCTGCAGAGAGAGAGAGAGAAAGAGAGAGAGAGCGATCAGGGATCGCTGACAACAACGGGCTGGCTCATGCTGGAAAAGTCAGAAACGCAACATTTTCTCTCTCTGTGACCCAACAGTTTTCAACTTCAACCTTCTTCTCTTTCTGACAGCACATTGTATGTTTTCTTCGCTCGCTTTGGGACTGCATTTCTCAATCCGACGGCCTGAAATGACTGGATAGGTACCGCGTCTAGCCAATGCTTGCTGCAGGGGCTTCTGTCTTGTGGATTATCCGTCGTCGTCGTCGCCGAGCAAGTCGTACGGTCGAGCCCGGAGGAGGCCCCGCTCTGCTGGATGGATGTGTGTGAGGCGGCGCGGTGATAATGATGCTGCTGCTCGGCTTTCATCGGCACTGGGTCAACTGATCTTGGATGTCCGGGCTACATCGCCCCCCGTACACGAACCATTTTCTCCCACAGCAACACTTTAATTCCTTAAAAACTGGACGCCCCTGGAGCAGTTTATGACGGTAAGAATGGGAACGCTTTATATTTTTCTCCTCTAACAGTTGACGTTAGCAAACTAGCTTAGCTCTGTCACTTTTATACACCGACTGTGGAGCCGAAATTGATACTAATGCTACATAACATTGGGGTAACAGTTCAGAAAAGGCTTTTTCTATTTTAGCCCCTTTTTTAAAAAAGGAAAAATGTGAAGAAAATTAAACGCATTTCAAGCTGTAACTGTTATGCTGCCTGCTTGTTAGCTAGCTTCTCTCTTTTTGTTTTTAGTCCATTCAATATTTTTGCGTTTAAAAACAGTAGCTGGTGAAATGTGCGATGCATTTGAAACATGCATTGAGGCGTTAAAACCCGTCCATGCACCATTGTGTTGACATGCCTATTTATTTATTTGTTTTTATCCTATAAAGCAGTCAACTCATTCATTGGGCAGTGTACAATAAGCCCCTTTAAAGACGAGTCCAGTTAGCTTTCAGTGCGGCTTTTTCGCCACCATTGCAACATTTTTATTTTACCGTCTGTCAGAAAATGCGAAACAGAGTTTGGTTGCTTGTTGGTGACAAACTGATGAAGCAAGGCTTTACATTCTAGAAGCGTCACACCACTCCGCCTGCGTGGATAATCTACTTACAGAGAGCCTGCTTTCAGCGTGGCTTTGCATTAATAATCTTTATTTTTGGTTGAATCGGCCTGCTGGATGGGAGGTTGTTTTATTATGGATGGTAAAGGTCTGCTGTGATGAGGCGTCCTCCTTTTTTCCCTACGATGACGTAATCCTCCACCATCCGTGCCACATCTTTCGGGTCGCAGTTGGTTCCTCCGCCGCCTGCTGCTAGGATCATATGGACCGTGCTCAGTCCCGTTTGTCTCGCCCGTCTCTCTATCTGTGGCCCAGTCGAAGTGCATGAATGACTATAAATTTGCATCGCATTTCACTTTGAATGGAGCACCTCATCGGGACCAAGGAGTTATGAATGAAATCCAGAGGAAGAGGTTCTGTCCAGGGCCGGATTCAGAAGAATTTGGGCCCCTGGGCCACAACTGTTTTCTTTCCCCCTATAGCACAATAGTTAAAGGGATAATTTAGGATTTTTGAATTGCAGATTTGTTAAAAAAAGTTGTGAGTAGATGACATCTTACCTATGGCGTCCCCTTGCAGATGCCTGCGTTTATTGTGGCCTGGTTGGTTTTCAAGCTTCAGATCATCAAATAAATGTTGATATAGAAAAATGTAGTTTTCTTTTTGTGCAGAAAAAAAATCCAATACCCCTAATGAGACCAAATAACTTGTTGTTGGACTTAGATCTTCTTGGATTAGCGGTTAGCTTTAGCCCCTTAGCTTGTCTGATCTGGGTTTATACCAAAGGAAGGTGCAGAGCACTGATTTGAAATATGAAGTACTTATAGCCTTTTAGCAGATGATCAAGCTATGAACTAGCTATGAATTCTAACTTTAGCCTCACGTCAAATTCAGGGTTTATGCTCCATGTTCATATATTTTATTTTTCTGAAATTATATTTGCAGTTGTATTTTCTAAATATTCCTTATATCACAACAGGAAGTGAAATATTTTATTTAAAAAAAGCACAATTTTAAATCCCCCCAATATTGAATGTTGAATATAAATATATATTTTTTCAATTTTCTGTTTAACTGGTAGGATCAATGATAGATTGGTCAAAAACTCAAATCATATATAATCACTACCAGGTGCACTTACAAAAACACTCTTCAGTGTGGAGGTTGTTACTCAGTGAAGAAAACTCAAAGGCAGTCATTTTATGTGATGTGTTTAAAACTAAACTCAAAGGAAACAAACTTATAAGAAGCTGTTTGAAAGGAGCCTCTGACATAACATGTCGACATGTGAGGCTTGATAGAAGTTTGAGGCTTCAGAGAAATGTTTAGTGCTGATAGACAAATGTTGTATAATTAGAGGGTGCTACAAAATTAGTCTTGAATTCATATGAAAAATATGAAAACAAGAAAAATAACATAAACAAACCTGTTAAGTTTTTCAACTTACCAAAGAAAGGCTTTTTCCCAGCTGCTTGTTTTGGTCTTTTTGCAATATTAACCCCATATATGTTGATATGTTGCTTTGGTTTGTGTGGTCTGGTTTTCTCTCACAGTCATGTTCAACAACAGACTGAAAATTAAACCATAGTTAACATTCCTCTTTTTATTCAAAATTGAAACTCGCTGTATTTCTACAAAATGAACTTCTGACGATGTTTGTTTGGTTTCACAAGAGCAGAGATAAGGTGGCCATGAATCCATGTCTCCTTTCAGATCTAATTCCTAAATTACTGCTGGGCAGACATTGGTTTTGAAGTTGAACTAAATAAAAGCAACCCAGAATCGTATTATGAAATAAAAAATACATTTCTCACTTGTGGGCTGAACAGTACTCCGGTCTGAACTCTATGTGTGTTCCTTTAGCTCTGGGTTAACTTCTGTGTTTTAGAAGTGAAGGTGGCTCAGCTGGGGATGATTAAGCTTCCCATGGCAGGATCCATGCTTTTCTTGAGAAGCACACCTGAACCTGTGTGGGAGCAGGAGGAGCCACAGATGTGATAAAATAGGAATTAACTACACCTGTTAGCAGAGAGCAGGGGGTAACCCACTTTGGAGCAGTTTGGGTATTTCCACTAGATGTTTCTGAGAATTAAGTAACTCTGGCTGTGAAGTAAAGTAACCTACTCAGTACAGTGTCATCATTGAACACTACAATGTCGTTAACGGCAAAAATATGACATAATCTAAAGAGATGGATATGATTTAAAGACTATTCCAGTTGATTTAACGGACCTATTTTAAAAGCCAAACAACCAGAATAATTACCAAAAACCACTTGTTGAAAGTGTCTTGCAACAATTCAAGCATTTAGAAATGAGTTCACTGAATATTCAGATTTAGGTAGAATCCTTTCACATGCTTCAGTGTATTTGATGGACATAAATTAGGCCTCAATTTGAGGTTTAATGCCTCACTTCCACCAAGTGGTACAGTAGGGGTCGCTGCGGCTCAGTCAACTACTTTGTCTGTTTCCATCTTAAAAGCGATCAATGCAACTGACCCTTTATAGGGGTACAGAAAAACATCACTGGGATTTTAAGGTATTTTAATCCTCTTTTAAATGTTGTTCTGATGTACAACTTTTTCTGATCATTTCAACCATTTTTTTAAGTTAAATTAAAAAATTGGGACCTATTAAAATAGATATTCATATTGTTTTGCCAGCTATCAGCAGTCGTGGCCTTTTATCCAGAAATATGTTGATGGTGTATCATTTTGAAACCAATTTCTTCCTGTATAACTAAAATGCACCAACCATATCAATGGGAAGGAAAAAGATGAATGAGAACTTGTGAAAACATGTAAATATTTATTTCCTTCCCAGCTGATTATCGGTAGCGATAATCTTCTGGTTATTAGCTAAGACGGCCTTGTTGTGCTAGCTGTGGTTGAAGATTGATGATGGAGGCTGGTAACGTCTTCCCAGCAGGTGGAAACTGTTGGTAAAAATGTGAATTTATTTCTGAAGTTTTGTTTTATTTTCTAAATACAAAAATCTTCAGCGGAATTGGATGCAGGGTAGTGACAACCTCTATTGTTTCTTGTTCCCACAACCAACCAGATGAAAATCTCTTATCAGTGCAGGAGCTGTGGTAGATGAGATTGCATATTAATTGGAAAGGCCCATTCAGTTCTGCTTGTGGCCAACCATTAAACCACATTGGTTTTAGTATTGCTTTATTTTGCCACTCCAAAGGTATATTTATATTAGAAACAACATAGTCCATGTCATGCAGTTTAAAAAACAGGTAGTTCACGACTGTAAGCTGACATTGAGCTGAGGACGATGCTACATGTATTAAGGAACGTTGACTAAAACATGGTCCTCACAAATACATATTGCATAAAGCTCTCTGCTGCCTGTTTTATCATTATGCCAGTGTTACAGTTGGGATTTCTCACTGTAATTGTTTGAAGTGATAGTTGGTAACTATAAAAAATTGCAATTGCAAGTTAACATAGCTGCGACAGACTGGCGACCTGTCCAGGGTGTACCCCGCCTCTCGCCCGGAACGTGAGCTGGAGATAGGCACCAGCACCCCTCCCGACCCCACTGAGGGACAAGGGTGACGGAAAATGGATGGATGGATGGAAGTTAACATAGAGCGTTGTTACAACTTTTAATGTTGTAGCGACACTTGTTCCACAGTAGTGTTAATGAAAATTTAAACAAAGCCTGAAAGATGATGACTGCTAAGCAAATACTATTTCATTTCTGTTTGCTAACCCATTAGGAGCCGTTGCACATAAGTAAATAGGATGACAGTAATCTTGTTTTTTCTATTCAGGAGTTTTCTGTTTTTAATAACTAAGGAATACCCTTGGTCAGGTGATTAGCACTTAATTAGTCTTATTGTAGCTTCCGTGCTTTACTCAAATCTAAAGTGATTTGCAGAATAGCGGAACAAATAAATGGTTCAGCAAATCAGAAACGGCATCGATGGTTCTGTAATCATTGAAGAACACCGAGGATCGGGTTTGACTTGTCTTAAGTATTTTAAAAATGAAACTACTTCAAAATCATCATACTTCAAGTCATTATTTTATTTATGATGATTTATATGGTAATCAAGAGATCTGCAGATCAAACATGGAGTCAAACATGTACCTCCAGTAGGAACAGGTGTGCCCACAGAAAGCAGAAGTGAATTGAACTATTTGACTTATCAATTAAGGTTGTCATTGAGATAACATGATGGCAAGGGGGATGACAGGAGGACTTTTTGTTATTGTCATTGTTTTTATTTATTCTTGAACGATAAACAAGCTTCCAGTCACTAGGTGGCGGTGCTCAAACTAATCAACAGGCTGCCTTTTCAACCCAGTAGAAGAAGTAGCCAGCACAGGCACACCGGTGTACAGAGCTGATGGAGGAGCAGGAGACATGGAGGCGTTTGACCGTTAAAAGATAAAAGGAGGAAGCTAAGATATAAACAATATTTTTGTTAGTTTTGTACAAAAAAATGTTAAAAAGTGACACCTTTTTGAAGAATAAGCTGAATAGGCTGAAAAGTAACCAAAGTTTACAGTTTAGAAAAATTTTGAATGTCACTGTGTTTAAATAAATTAACATCCCGTTGAATCATTTGCACTTTTTCTCTTTTCAGGTTGAGCAGTTTTGATTAAATGTTACAAATTGAGTTAATAAACTGAGCTCGGAAATTGTTTTGTGACTTTAAGCAATAAAATGAGCTGCAGCAACTTAAAATTGATGTTGTTTCAGCTCATTTTATTAATCTGTTTTCATATTCGGGTGATTGGGTGCAGAACGTTGGTTCCAGTGGTTTTCATAGATAATAGCTAAATAGTATCAGATTCTCAATAGTATTCAATTCAAGATGGGGCGTGAAAAATTGTATGTTCCCTTAGGGGGGCATGACGGAAAATAATTTGGAACCACAGGGCAAATCTGTAGCCGATGCATAATGTTTCCTTGTTAAAGCTTTGAAAGGACAGACTTTGCTTTTATGAAGGGCTGAGTTTACACTGTGGGCTTCATGTGTATTAATTGGAGAATGTGCTAAATATCGAAGCAATGGTCTTAAAAGCAGATAATTTGGGTGTATTCTGTAATATTTAGCTTTCCAAAAATGCTTATTATTACTTCCTTTTTCTATACTCGTGTCTTCCCACTCTTTCTTTGACCAGCAGCTTATTTCTTATGAGTCTCAACATTTTTGAGACACCCCTTCCTCTTTGCTTTTTGCTCAGTAGTACAGAGAGCTTAAAATGGGTCTCAACTGACAGCTTTGGTAAGGGGAGTACGGATTGGGTGCTGCGAGCAAGATAAATTATCAGGCATGAAAGATGTGTGCATTTCCTTCTTACATTAGACCACTTGGGATCATTGCCAGAGGTTTGCATAACCATGCCATGTATGCAGTTGTTTTTCTGTCAGTCCCATTGAATTATATGGATCAATTCACCTCAGCACACAAATTAAGAATTCAGTTATCAAGCATGGTAGAGAAGATTTAGGCAACATTACAGCACTCTTCGTGAGCTAGAGTTGTTAATCTGTGACTGCCAGTGTCTAAGTGAACCACCCAACCATCCATCCATGCAGGCAAATATCTAACCAGATAAGTCTCCAGCTAGTTAGTGGGTTGTTGCCGGGGAGGATATGGCAACCAGACTTTAGCGAAAACTGTCTCCTAAACTCCAAACACAGCTGTGTTTATTCGCTGCAAGTTGCCACAGCTACAGAACGCCAGGATGAAAGTGTCTTAGCAGATCGTGACTTTGGAAATGGAAAGCATGTAATGCCATATTGACAGTGAAGTGTTTATTTTTATTTGTTGTGAGGAAAAACAACATCAAATCAATTTCTGAATTAGTTTTTAGGAACCGGCTGCTTTCTCTCAGTGAATGTTGCAGGTTTTAACATCTGAAGCTCAGATTTAAATGTGATTTTCTGCCTGTGAACACTGGGTTAAAAATAACATTGGCCCTGTAGATGCAGTACAGACGAATTACACATTATTTCTTCCTTTTTTCATATACATTGAAATGCAAGTAATGGTATTGTTTCATTTGTATTTTTATATCATTTTTATGACCTTTGGATTATGCATAGCCAATGAGATGGAGCTGTAAATTATGTTAATGGTCCTTCATACATTAATCTGAGCTGAAACTGCATGTTATGTGGCCATGGAGGAGCTAGATGGAAACCTCCACACCCTTTAAAGACCAATTAATGCACAGTCTGCAGATTACCTAATTGAAGATTTAATCTTAAATTAAAAAATAATAATAATGAGAAAAATGATATTCTTCACTCTCTGTTATGTAAATTAAAAACATTTTTTGACTGGATCAGTTGATTAACAAAAAACAAATTGGATATTGGATTTGCATCAGAATAGCACCAGCTCACTGTCTCTGTCCAGTGTTTATTTTGTTGTCCAGCCTCAGAGTTGGATAGGTTAAGGTGCTGCTTACAGCTGCATTTAAAGCCAATATTTTTTCTCCGAATCCAGTAATACTTCTAACGATTGGTCTTTCATTACGATCAGGCAGTTTTGGTGAGTCCTGCTGTAACTTTTGCTCAACTCCCGTTTTTAAACACTTCTGGTGTGGATAAGGCGATTTAGATTGTGAACCAATCACAAAGACTGTTGTTTAAAGCAGTCCAAGTAAATTACAGGGTTACTGGGATAAATAGTACCACAGAAAAGCTGAGAATAAAACAGGTTGGGACGGACATTAACTGGACATGATGTCTGTTGAGACTAGGGCTGCTTGATGTATATGAACGTCTTGCGATGGGTATGGTAAATATTGTGTCATCTGTGCTTCTGCTACTGTCAGCTTTCAACATGTGTTCTTCTAACTTCTGTTTAAATAAAATGTTAGATGTGCTGCAGTAGCTTCTGCATTTCATTCAGAGTGCTGAAGGTTACTGGGCCGTTTCTTCTGAGTCTGGCTTTTAGATTAAAAACATCCCAAGCACAAACATACAAAGCCAGCAGAATCCTTTACCAGAAAAACATTTCTCCTGTCACAACGGCTTAGTAATAATAACAATAAATCCTCCTGAAAAGTGATAAAAAAAAGAAAATTGCTGGAGTTTAGAGAGATTAGATATGAGTTAAAGCAATTTGTCAATTAACATTTTTAGGTTGGCTTAAAAAAAGTCTGAAGGTTTTTAGTATTCACTCCTATATATTGTGTGCCCATCAGGCTGTCATGACCAGCCCTCTTTCCTACCACACTGGTAGCAGTAAGATAATGTTGGAGACAATATATTTCTTGTCAAGTCTCACACTGTAGCAAGAGTAGAAAAGACACTATTTGGGGAATGGAAGAAAAAAGTACATTAAAAAGGGTGTGAAATACTGAGCGAAAAGTTTAGAAAATATGTTATATGAAAGATTTTGTTCAAATTTAGAGAAAAATTTGGGGGTTTTGCTTTTTACCTCCCCATCCGCCGACCTTGGCTTCATGAAGAGTGGCTCCAGAAAGCAGCTGTTGTAATTAATCATCTATTATCGTCCTTATTATGAGCCACTGATGAGTTCCAACCTATTTTCTGGAAAACACAGGGCTCAGTTGTACCAACAGCAGCATTACACTGTCATTGATTTATATGAAACAGATACACCGCCAATATAAGTCACTCTACTACTGGTCAACGGAACAGACTAAGGTTTACTCTCATAAATTGTGACATTTAAAGCTTTGTGGTACTGTTGTGCAAAATGTACAGGTTAGAAAAGGTGTTTTTTTTAATTCAAATTGTCTGTTTTTATTTGACCTGAAACAGAAGATGAATGGCATACTGTTGGATTTAGCCAGTTTTAAAGTGACGAATCTCATGAAATCAGTTACTGATTTGTCAAAATGTCAATTTTCGTCATAAAAAATAATTTCAGTTTCCCAAACTGCATTTTCTTTCAAATATTTTAGATAAACTCTATGCAAGAATCTGTGAATAAATAGATTTTCTCCTAATAATTTAGTTACATTCCACAAAACAGACAGGGATCCACAGTATTAAATTTCGAAAAACTTTGCTAATAAGTTTTGCTGAACCATAAATTGTCCCAGATGTTGTGATAAGCACCAATATGGCTGTATTGAGATCACTTTCAAGTTACATAATGATAGTGGCAAAATAATGCAAGTACACCCTCTAAAAGATCAAAGAACTGTAATTTCTAATGTGCATTTACACTGGAACTGGAAGATATTTTTTAAAATCTTCAAAATAATTGAACAAAACAACAAATAAAATGGCTACCGAAGTTCTTCAAAAAAGGAAGGAGTTGAGAGCAAAGCTATCCAGTCTTTGGTAGAAAGAGAGAGAAGGAAAACAAACAATCATCCAAATAGAAATAATCAAGTTTGTTTCAATTTATCATGTGATTAATTGCTTATTGCGACAGGCTTTAACGCAGGTTAGCTTGACTTTTGCAGTGCGATTGTAACTCAGGCTTGTTTGCAGTTTCTTTGCCAATTCGAGCCAAGCAGGAGAAGTTTGCAGCCCCTTCTTTACGATCTCCAGGTATGCAAGTACAGCTGCTTCCTGGCTCTTCACTCAGTAATCATTCTTCAGGACATGTTTTGTCTTGTCCCCCTACTTTTCTATCAACCATCTTACGCCCTCACCGCCCTCCCATACACACACACACACACACACAGACACACACACACCGACATTTATGATCCTTCCCCCACTTTCTCAATATTTTCATGCCTCATGTGTGTTGACTTGTGCCTAGCGGAGAGTTTGTCGACCCATTGCCACATGCTCGTTATAACCTTCTGCCACTTGGCTAAACTGAGCTGTGTGTGTATGTGGGTCAGGTCTGCCCATGAAACAGCTGCTTAAAGAGCTTTGAATACCTTAGCAAGGCAAAGGACACAGTTGCTCAAGCAAACTGGGTTAGAGCCTAGAACGGGCAGCTCTCCCTACTTTGTTCAGTCTCTGTTATGAATATTGCATTGAATGTATTATGAGGGCCCGTGGTTGTGCTTTTATTCGGTTATATAACAAGAAGTGTAAAGTCCTAATTTCTGTGTCGTCTCTAAACTTTACAGTGTTCTTCCTTCTTGTTTGGTTATTCTGTGTATTTTTCTGCAGCACTTGACAGAGGTTTTACTGGAACATCAACAGTTTACTTAGTAAAACTGAATTTTATCCCCCCCCCGCTTGTTTTGCTTGGAGATCTGTGGAGGAAAAGCAAAGCGATTCCATATCCAACTCAAACATGAAGAGCACAGGAGCTTATTACTGCTCGCCTTACCCCACACTGCTTCCTGTAATTTCTGAAAGGTGTTTTTCTATGTTTTTATCCATCCCTTTTTTTTATATATATTTTTTTAATCAATCTGTATTGTTGATGAATCATATTGCATGTGACTGGGCCAGAGCTGTTTGCAGATTCCTCCTCTCCATTCTGTTGAGCCAACACACACGTGCCAAGTGTGGCTGCAGGCTATGAAAATATTGTCACGTTTAGGGGCCTCTGAAATCCATTTGATTTCTTCATCGATATGTTTCACGTTCACACATTCATAAACATGAAAAGTTCCCATTGCTTTGATGTTGGTGAATAACATTTTAACAGGTTTACACAAAAAATATCCCAAATTGAATTTATAATGTATTAGTGCTCTGCATTTTCAGTTGGGCTTTTCTTGGCATATTCTTTTTGTTTATTTTTTTGAAGCTCTGACGTGTGACTTCAATTATGTTTTCTTTCCTAAGAATTATAATATATAAAAGAGAAAATCATGTTCTGTATATTCTTTATGTAAAACAGTACTTTGGAATCCAATATTTGAAGAACTACAATTTTTCTCTAACTTATGCATCAAAGCAGATTATCTAATTCCTAACATACTAACATAAAGTGCATCGATCAACATGCAGTTAGTTGAGGTGTTTAGAGACCATAAATGGCAGGAAGGAGTAATTTATTTGAATATATTTAATGAAAAATAAAAGAGATTATTTTCAGTATTTGACCTGTAGTGATCAAGGGAACATTAATCGATTCTGATGATGATTTCTCATATTTTACTCTTTTTTTAAAGAAGTACTTCACTTAAAAGTGTAATTAAATCAATACAAATATCTACAGAAGTGTTTTTGTAGGTCATTTTGGTCTTGTTGAAGATCTTTGTATGACGAGGATTTTGTAGGAAAGGTGGGCTGATTCTAACTAACTAAATCATGTTGATTGATCTGTTTATTAACGGAGAATTGGGGACTCCTTATTTTTCATTCATTTTGCTAAATTTGGAAAAGTTTTTTTTCTCTCTTTGACTTGATTCCAATTGAAAGAAAATTGTATAATTCAGATCTCTGGCCCATTGATTGTCTCAATTACATTAAACACAATGGTTTTGTCAAAAAGATTTTTTTCATGATTGGTACATGAATGGGAAAAATAAAAATACTCCAGAACTTGATATGTAATTTTCACATTGATAATAAAAGAATGAATGTAGGGAGGCTGAACTGCTGTAGTAACCTTGATGATGAAAAAGAAAAATCAACTCATCTTTGTGAATCAGCAGTAGTTTGCTTCTGTTGCTGTGGTACCCAGGCAATGGGAGTATAATTGGTTGGGAAGTTAAACAGGGACAACTCTAATCTCTGTTATATTGAAGCTGAAGGCTTCAGACGGGTTTTTTAAAATTGCGACAGATCCTGCATTAGTCAGTCACAGAAAAGCCAGAGTGCAACGATTGCCGCAAAAAATAATTAATTGAACTGAAGAGGAGATGCAACATTTAGGCTTTTATTGTGCAACACAGACTTCTCTCATTTTTGTGGTCCTGACATCCAGTTCTGATTTTCTCTTTCTCAGGATATTGTTTTGTCTTAACTTAGTTTTATTTCGATAATTAAAATGTATAAAATTGAACTGCAGAGGTTTTGACAGCGGTATTAGTTCTTAAATACACAGTTAAGAATTTTTTATCTGATTTTTCTGAATTGAAAACAACATAAATAAAAGAGTATGCTTATGTCTACAAGCTAAAAAAGTTGAGTTTTGACACAGTTAGCAGGACTAAGATAGATTCTTACACCCTGTCCATCACTAGTCCATCAGAGGCTACACACACACGCGCGCGCACACACACACTCACACCTAGGAACAATTTAGTGAGACCAATTAACCTTGCAGTCATTATTTTGGAATGTGGGAGGAAGTCAAAGGCAATCCCAGGGAAAACATGCTAACTCCCTGCAGAAATACCCAAGGATTTCTGCAAGGATGGGATTTGACCCCTGACCTGGGTTCATCCTATTAAATATGTTAATTTTTCATTCATAAATGGAGTCATTTGTGGCTTAAATTTATATTTCTGTTCCTTTGTTGCCTTCATCTTTAACTTTAACTGCTCTGGAACCAGCTGTTTGATGAGTATGTCATTCTGGATGAGGAACCTTATCAGCGAACAGCTCCACATTGAATGTGGCCATTGAAGTCAATAACTGTTTTAAAGCTTACTTGGAATTGTCTTAAAAGCATTTAAATTATGTAATCTGGGTGCAAAAGTGTCATAAACATAAACAGCATAATAAACTTCCCTGACCTATACTGCAGTTTCCTTACAAAAGTTAATTAACATAAGTCTCAGTTATAAGATATGCATATAATTTATCTAATTCAGGTATATTTTAATTTTAAAATCAATTAATCAACTTGCTGAAAACCTGAATAGAAAAAAAACCCTTTTTATTTCCAGTTTTGATTTGCCAATGTGTGGTCAAACTTCATGTTGGCTTATTAAAGTCCAGCCAAAGTAGACATCTAAAGGCATCAGTGTGCAAAAGTGAAGACAACTTTGACATCTTTCAGTTGCTTGACTTTAATCCAACATGTTCTTTTTGCTGTGAACTTTGAGTTTTTTTTAATTTTTTTATTACAAACGTGTTTCATAAATAAATGTAGACTTACTAGATAATGTAGGGGTGCCAAACAAAATTCTTGTTTGGAAACTCAATCTCAGTCTATCCAATATTGATCCAATATAGTCTGTTATCATCCAAAAAAAAAAAAAAATGGAGTATTGGATTATATTGACTGCATCTAAAATCTCCGATGTAAGCACGCTGATGGAATTGCTCTGTTCCAGCATTTAGTCCGCCCCCATATTTCTATCCATCATCTTTTGTGTTCCACACGCAGACCCATTGGTAAATAATAAATGAGGCAATTGTTGTTGACTTCTCTGTTAGGCTAATATCACTTAATCAAAATGTTTTCTAACATTCCAAACTACAAAGTAATAAAAATATGTGGGATTTGTGATGGGATCAGGTCAATATTGGTATTGGCCGATACATAAAGCTGCGATATCGGTATCGTATCAGTAGTGAAAAAGTTGCAAATCCATTGCAGTTTGCTGTTCTTTATATCCTTTAAACATTAAGTCTTTTGAAATTTGGACAGAAACTGCTGACTTATTGTGCAGACAGCATCAACTTTATTTTAAAATATTGGAAGTTGTTTCCTGAATTCCTGCAACATGCTCGCCTGAAGTATCCGCTTGTGCAGAAACGAACACAAACAAAACGTACAGCTCTGCCCTGAGAGAAATTGGTATATCTGAGACGAGGACAGGGATAACACGGGGAACAAGTGTGTGTGTGAGAGGGAGAAAGAGGCAGGCTGGCTGCTATTTTCTGGGGCAGGCCATCAGGCTGCGAGGCAGCAGGGAGGGATAATAACAGAAGCTGTTACATTCTTGTGGTTTCTCTGATTTCAACATGAGGCAGGGGGCCGGCTCTGGCTGACTCATGGCCGCTCTGCCTGTTTTCTCTCTCCGTCAGCCTCTGTCCCAGCATGGAGGCTATTACCAAGAAGACAGCACCGGACATCATTTTAATCCTAGACTCGTTGATGATAGGACAGTTAAAATGGTCAAAAATATAAACCTGTGGTGGGATTGGGTTCTGGATATGGTGAGGGTGCTTTCCCATTTGAAGAGCCAAAAGTGGCGTAGCTCTATGTTTGGTGCAGCACCAGATTGGTGACTCGTCGGCAGTCTAAACAGCAGCTTTCAAGGCTGTTTGTCGCCTGATGCATCTGCATTCCAGTTGGCACAGCAAAAAGGTTCAATGTTTCTGCACATTCAATGCAACTGTAACATTTGCATGCAGTCAAGGCAACTTGTTTTGTAGCTTTTGTATTTTTGTTCTGATTAATACTGTTGCTACAAGTTTGAAGAGTCAAACAACCCATTGAGCTATCGGAGCAGTTTCCTGGATACAGAGCTGCTCGACTCTTCTTTTGTGAAATCAGTTTATTAAAGGACAGAATAAATGAAGCAGAATTTTGTGTGTGTGAAACCTGGTTTGAACGTGTCTGTGTGTGTGTGTGTGTGTGTCAGTTCAAGGCTGCAGATGAAAGTCTATTTTCATCAGCTCAACATGCTTATAATTATTTTAAGCAGCACCGGTTTGAGCTGCTCTGTTGTCACACATTACGTTCTGCTGTGGCCTATATGCTTAGGTTTGTTGGTATAGATCAGGGCTCTGCAACTTTTGTTTTACCTCAAATCTAGCTAAATAAAACTTGTTTGGGGCAGCAAATTTCTCATGGTCACTTGGAAAAAGTCTGCTTATAATTTTTTGATAAATATCTACTGTAGAAAATGTGAAAAAACCTTTCTTTTTTTGTTAATAAAAATAAATTTTCTTCCATAGGATGAGGATATTTGTGTAAATATAAACCCCCTCTAAACTGTATATATTTATGCCTAATGTCTGTACACTTTGAGCCTTTGAAAACAGTCAAAATTCTTGTTTGGGAACACAATCTCAGTCTATAAAGTTGATTCAGATTCTGAAAAAAAAAACACACATAGTTTCTAACCTAACAAACCAAAAAAGACCTAAATTATTTTACTGGTTGTTTTGGAGTCATTGTTTTGCAGATACATGGTGCAATTATTCCATCAAAAAAATCCGAAAAAACTGCTAAAATCTGCATTTGTTATTATATCTTAATGTAAATATATTAAATGGTTTTTGGACTGTGGAAGGTCCAAAAAGCAGCTTGCAGCTCCAGAGCTGCAGGTTGCAGACCTCTAGTATAAATGCTAAATAATAACTGGAAATTAATTCATCTTTAATTGCAGAATTATAATCTTGCAAAGAAAAACCCAACAAATCCAGCCTCTAATTTTTATGTAATTATTGAGTGTGGTGGAAAATACTGTAATTTTGTCAGAAATAAAATTAGAGGTGTCACCATTTTTACTACTCATCACAACGCTTATAAGATAAACATAACTGTTGCATATTTTTAAATGTATATTTAAGGTCTCAAGTAGATCAGAGCACCAGAAACTTTTTTCTACGGTACAATTATATCACAGGGGAATATTTTACTTAGACACTCTTCAAAATGGAGTCAATGTGTGTTGGTGATTAGGCTATAGCTTCCCACCAAAGAAAAATAAAGCAAATTGAACTGTAACAAAATTGTAGGATGACCTAAGTTTATCTCTATAAACTAATGACCACTGTTTTCTACGACGGAGGACTGCAGCGATGTGGGCTCATTTCTCCTCCAAGGTTACATAGAAACCTATAGTACTGGGATGTTTTGAATGAAAATCTGGTGGCATCTGCCAGAAGACTTACATGTGGAAGCTGTTGAATCCTTTAGCTGGATAAGGATCCAGAACAAATGGCTAAATCAGTGCAGACACGGTTCACCAGACACAAAATCAACTGTCTTCTATAAGTCCTGTTGAAAACCTCTAGAGAAGAGATTATAAGAAATGACCCATAATATTATAGGGAGACTTTGCAAGGAGAAATGGTCAAAAATCCATCTCTGTATGCTGAAAAGGAAAGGTTTTATCGCCCTTTTTTCAGTATGATAGTGCTACTATAATACTAATTAAAAAAGTAAGCGTGGAAAGTGCTGTGTATCCTGGATGTGTGTGTGCTCTCCATTGGAAAAAACATTGAAGCTGCACTGAAGAAACTTGTTGCTGCCAGAATTGGATCACCTGTTCCAGTTTAGCAGAAAGGCTCGAACAACATCCTTTTTATAACGCTATTATTACTGGCAGGAGAGTTTTTTTTTTTTATACCTTTGAACCTCTAAGCGTGAGTTGGGGGGGAGGGGGAAACAGCAAGAAATTGCTGTCTCAGTTCTTCTTACCTTAGGCTAACTTTTCTACAGCGTGGCAGCGGAGTACAAGCCCTGAGGTGAATGTCAGGTAGGCCCACGCTTTCCTGTTTTGGCCCTGTTTACCAACCACAATGTGTTCCACCCACCTCCATCTTCTCATCCTCACCTCGTCACACACTCGGCGGCAAAGAGATCCCCTTCACCTTCCCTACACACGTTTCTTGTTATAGGAGCTGCATGATACGTTCAAACAGGCTATTGAACCAGCGTGGCTCTTGAGTTACATGTTCCTCCTGAATGGTGTGTGTTCCTGTACAAGGCTCTGGATCTGCAGAAGTTCATATGAAATCCATCTTAAAAACATTATGGAAGCTGATAATTTTTTTTAGGTAGATTTTTATATGAGGTCTTGAAGAGTATTCTAAAAAGATGTTGCATAATATGAGTGTAGAGCAGCCACCATAAATAACTGAAGCTACAGCTTATTTTAATAAGATGCTAGAGCGAAAGCAGCGATCTTCAACTTTTATGAACTAAAGAGACATTTTGCTCTCAAGCTAGCCAAAAAATAATTTAGAGCAGCAAATGTTTTATGACTTTTTGAAAAAAGAAGGGTAACACTTTACCTCAAGGGTTTGCATATGACTGACATATGCACACCCTAACCCTAACCCACTTCAAATAAAGTGAATAAATTTAAATAAATGTCTACTTTAGGAAATTTGCAGTAATTCTCAAAGAACCACCATTTTATCTAAAGTTTTAGGATTTAAATAACTACAAATATAACATTTTGCAAAAGAAATATGGATAATTCTTTTTCTTGTGGGATGGAAAATTATATAAAATATAATACCACATAGATTCAAACTAAGTACAATAAAAATGGATTTGAAAGCTTGTTACTGGTACTTCCAGTGTCATTTTGTGTGGAAATTCATTGCAAATAATGCAGGAAAAAAATTAAACGGTTAAAAACTAGCATTTGATGTATCTATTTTTAAAACATTAACTGGTTCTTTTTAATTTTTAATCAAGTTTAATAAGAGCCCATTTGACTGGGACCACAGAATTGAGACCCCTAAAGTCTTATCAGAGAGACATTTTTGGTCTATTATGAATTTTTTGTTCTGTTGAATACCTACATGAAATAACAGTCACCCCCCAAATAAGCAACAGAGAGAGAATATGTCAAGGTAACAGGTTGTATTGTGAAATATGAGCACAAAATACATAAAGAGTGCATATTACTTAAACTTATCCATTAATCCAAGTACTGATTGACAAATATAATAAAATACACTTTTTCATTTAGTCAAGGTAATGGTCTATTATTTTATAATAATTTTCTTTCTACCTGCCGTGGCTCGACATTTCTGGCTTTCAAAGTGGAGAATTTGTTGATTGACTTTACTAAATCAAAATTGGTCTATTATTAGTGTTAGCGTTGTATAAATTGTAGCACTAAGAAAACCTTAAGTTTACCGGATAATGCAGTTGTGTAGTAAAGCAATCTGACACCAACTTTCCAGAAAAGGGTCATGATTCCTCTAAAGAGTTTCTGTAAATATCTATTGTTTCTGTTTAAATGTCAACGCCTGACTAATTCTTTCTGTCAGGTTCGAGTAGGACGACAGACCGATGATTAAGAACTGGGAGGAAGATGTAAAATATAGGTTGTGATACCTGGTTTAGCGTTTGATCATTGGATCCTCGCAGTGACCTCTAGTTTCTACAAGTTTCTAGGCTCGTTTTTACCGTTCAGATAATTAATGACACATTTTACATGAATGCTGGCCTCTTGGATCGTGACAGATTTTCTTCTTCCAGTTTGGGTATGAGTCAGAGAAAATGCCGAAATGACCTGAATTTTCTCCCATGTGCGGAGTTTAGATTAACATAGTGCTGCCCCTCTCAAACCTGTTGAGGTCCCAGAAAAGGTAGACATTCAGCTATCTGGAACAAATTTTGTTAGCAAAAATCACCTAGAGGTGTGTTTTGGACACTAAAAATATGAAACCCATCACTCGTATTACAGTGCAGCTGCAGTGTAGTGGATGAGGCCTAATGCTGCAGTTCGCAACCACAAGAAATTAGGCTACGGGACTCATTTTCTGTTTTAAGTTTTTGTCATACTATGGAAAATTTACCACTGGTCCATACTTATAAAAAAATGCTATTTTTTATGAGAACTGAGTCCCAGACCTCAAATCTAAGTCAAAATTTGATTCTTTTTTTGGTGTGACTGAAGTGCCAAAAAATGTTATCTTTTTCATTCTTGCTATGGTAACACGTAAACGTAGAGAAAGAAGAAAACAAAGACTGGATGAAAAACATTAAATGTCTAAGTCAAACTCTCTGCGTCTGGCCCACTGTAGCTTTTTATGTGGCCCTTTAAGCTCCAGATTGCATCAATAAGTCCTGCCAGTTTTTTTTTGCAAATCTGCAAAATTTACGCAAAATCAACAAATCTCCACATTTTTGTTCTGATTTTACTGCAGATTTCTCTAGCAAAAACCACTGTGCAATAAGCACTTGTCAACATTGCTGAGTGTTTTATTGTATTCTAATTCGATGTCCCAAAGTTAACATAAAGAAATCCCAGACAGCACAACCATGTGATTGAGAAACACTTGTAGTCTTCAACTACAATCTCAACATTTATAGAACATGCTAAAAATCTCAAATTAAGTAAAATAATTTAATATTTTCACACATAGCATACTACTTTACATTTTGAACTTTGAAAGACATCAACTTTTCATGACCGTTTCGCTTATGTTTGAGGCTTTAAATGTCGCTGTTCGCCACTATTAAATTACTTCAATCAGAAAAAGCTAAATAATGCAATAAAAACTTCAACACAAACCAGAGGAGACACTGAGGTGAAAGAACAAATTTAGTCAAATATCAGTTAACATTACTACTTGTAATTGCTATGGCGTTGCTGCATGACAATAGATTTACTCACCTTTTCCTTCACCACAACCCTAGCATCGTTTATGAGCTGTAGCAGCCCAACCACCAACCATGTATATAAAGGGTTGGTGTTGAGGGCAATTGAAAGGTTATTCAAAAGACCAGATAAATTGTTGGGATGGGTAATATCCTACCTAATATTAAAGTGTCTTTGAGTGCCCTAAGAAAGTGCTATATAAGACAGATGTCATTTATTATTGCAGCCAAGTTACACTTAGTGGCTGCAATATTGCCCAGATTGAAATTACGATGACAATTGTGATTCAACATGCTGAGCAGCTCTAATTAATACTGCAACATTCAAGGTCATTTTTGCAATAATCATAGTAATTGTTAATTTTCTGTTAGAATTAAAAACAATTAGATCATGCTTTACTTTTATTTTTGTATTTACTAAAGACTGTCATATGAACCTGACAACCTAAGCCTCATTCATTGTTGCTATCACTTTTTTTAAAAGTATTTCTTACTCACTGAGTCATGGAGCAAGCGTCAACTGTAGAAAACCCTTCACAAATGAATTTAAATGTCTCATTTTACAATCCACTTAAAACTGGCGTTCAACAGATTTGGCAAACAGCTTAAAAGATTTTACTTATGCGAAACGGCCTGCACAGACAGAAATCTCTTGATATATCAGTGTGATGCTAAAGGAAACAGCAGAACCAGCAAAAAGCCATGAGGTCCTGCAGACAAGAAGCAAGCAACATGAAGAAATGCTCATGCAAGGCACCAAGTTCGAACGTGGAAACTTTTGGTGTGGTATCACGGCTGTAATCGCTGTTCCACCAGGCTGCCATATTTATCAGGAAGACGACATTCAGACACACCCTTCAACCCCTCAGTTAAGCGATTGCCGTATTTACAAGCTAAAGGGAGAGGCTTGGTGTTTGGGGTTTTGGTTAGCCATGTGCTAAAATATTACTTGGCTTGTACGTGCAAGTTGTTTTGCATTAAACCATAATTCCTGTTGCATTCAGTGGCCTTTTCAGCTAATATGTCTTTGCCAAAATATGTTGAATGTTCTCAGCCCCAATAAAAATTGTGGCGTTTAATTGTTTAAAGATTTTTGTGCTTTAACTGTGCTAACCTTGGATTCAGTATAAAGGAGCCTGAGGCAAACAATCCAGTTCATATTTCCAGTTTGTGAGCTCCAGTTGCTTGATTTAAAGACGACACAAAGGAAATGTTTTCTGCTGAGGTTTAAGGTGACAAACTGAGGTTTGAACTTTCCATCACTGATCAAATCAATTTTCAAATCTTTTCACTTAACAGTTTAAGTTGAATGAAATATAAATCATTCGCTTACTAATAAACTTACTTTAATTAAGAGAAATATCTGTTTGACATCTTGGTATGAGGTTTTAATTAAATGATGTGTGATTGTGGCTGCCCAGATTTGGCAGTGTAGCCACTTTTTTTTTTTCCTTTGGTTTTTGCTGCAGAACACCTGGCCTCCCTGCTGGCGGGGCAGGAATGTGCAATGTTGGGGTGGGTGCAGGTAGAAATCTGCAGAGTGCTCAGAACTCGACCCCCGGTAACATTTAAAGGTGCCGGCGTCAGCGGGAAAGCAAAAAAAAAATTAGGGGAATGTGCTGCTTTAATCAGACCTGCTTTTCTGTCTCCGTGCTTTTCGGTTTCTCTTTGTGCGTGCTGGGAGGTGTGTTACAAGAGTGTGTGTTTGTGCACACGCGCTGCATACTGTACAAAGGCGGGCCTCTTGTTTTATAATTAAAGGAGCACTGTCACACCCTGCTCAGATTTCTAATCTGGAGATTCTGTGTAGGTTTTCTCTTGTTTATATTTCTACCCTGCAGAACCTAGCAACCAAGTATAAATCATCTTTTAAGTTATTTTCTTTTTAGTTAAGAAAAACCTTGTAGTTTACAAAAGCTGTTTCCTATAGAAGCTCTCAACTAAAATGGATTTACTGTATAGAAAACTTGTATTTTTGTGTATTTCTTGTTTGTTTGCTCAAACAAGTGTAAATGTGAAAGTTGTGCTAATTAATTTAGAGCACTTTTAGGCATGTTTCTTGCTATGTTAGCTGAAAGCAGGAAACCTCAAAAAGAGGGCTTTTCCCCCACCGTTACCCAGCCACCGCTGTGACCTTTGTGCTGTATGTAAGTTTAAAAAAAGTGAAAGGAGTGGAGGCGTTTACACGCCATGAGGAGAAAGTTATGCACACTTGAGTTTGTTTTCTTACTTCTCTTTACAAATGTGGAAGGCTTTTTTTTAATTAACAACAGAGATAAGAAGTTAATATTTCTGTTATTGGAGCCACATCACTTTAAATTCCATGTCAGAATCATTTGGAAAAGGCATTTATCATTACAGATGATCTCAACAAAAGAGAATGCCATGAACCATTTTAAAACTTTTTCCACCTTTTTGTATAGCTTATGTTCATACCAACTGAAAATCAAATTTGTAGAAAACAAGGAAAAGGCACACTCTTAAAGCTCCCTCATCTCACTGAAATAATAAATTCCAGCTTCTCAAGTCTTATTTGTCCATTTTTTCCACTTTCTGCATCCTTTATCTTTTGTGTGAAGAGGTTAAAAATGATTAAAATGATTCACTTGTACAAAGACATCAGTCAGGATAAGGGTCCAAAACAAATTCCCTCACCATTATGCTACAAAGCAATGAAAACAGCCATGGGGAACATACAGGACAACACCAACAAAACAGGCCACATGCAAAAAATGTTTTATGGATTTTGGTGTCAAACAACTCCATAGTTGTTTGTTTGACAGTATTCTGCATCACCAAAAGAAGACCGTACTCACAGGTAAACCTGCTGGTGGGTTGCTTTTATCCTGTTCAAACCTGGTTTGTGTTTTTTATCCAGTGTTATAAACCATTCCAAACGCAGAAGGATGGATTTTATTTTTCAGCTTTACACAGCCTGATTTTCCATGCTTCATAAATCTGACAATTTAAGAGGGTTCTATCCAGTTTCCAGATCCAACAGTTGATACCTGCTGTGTGAAAGCCTCTTTCATTTGTGGGTGCTTATGATGCTATAAACTGTTGGAATGATCCAATATAATTGCTATACTGCTTTCAAGAAGCAATACAGAAACAGAAAAGCATAATTTTTTTCCAAACACTATCATTACTTTGCAGCTTGAGTTTACTCCATGGAGTCACTTAAAATATTCAGTGCGATAATAATTTCAGAAAAAGGGAAAATGAATTTGGTTTAGCTTTAGGAGTATTACTGTGATAGACTAGCCAAGAAGAAAAGGTGAGATGGAAGCAAAGAATGTGTGGAATATCAAAACATGCCAAAGATCAGAAAGAAGCGTGGGAAGCAAAGGTATGTTGACAATATCAAGGGCAGGGAAAGGGAATAAAACGCTAATATGACCTGGATGATATAATAAACCATTTGTAATGGTCAGAGGCGAGAAGTCGCAGGTTGCATCTAAAGGAGGCGAACACAGGGCTGCTCCCAGAATGAGCTGAGCGGAGGCTACTACAAGCCTCAATCATCTGCATCGTTGATTCAGGAGGAATCCTCTGTGACAGGTGTTAGGTTTCATGAATGGCTGTGTGTGTTTGTGTGCACATGCAAACGCCTGCTTCTTGGCACTGATGGCTACAATTTGCATAATCGGCCTACAAACCATACCGGCAGTTAAGTCTGCATTGTTGGTTTTTTACCTTTACCAACTGATGTGTTGGTTATTTGAAATTATACTCATTGTGTTAGGGTAACCTCTTATCAGAATGCATTTTTTTGTTTAAGTAAAAGCTGGGTCTTAACTTAAAATAAAAACAGACTCGCTTCAAGTTCAACTGAAGTACGTGGAATATGTGATGTCACATTTTGGCGTTAATGCATGCTGAAGTTTAGTAGAGGCTGGGGCTTTTTGCGTTGGTTCCTTGGCTGTTTGCTCTGTCAGCATTATTATTTCATCTGATGATGTTTAATATTAATGCCGTTTTGTTTCGTCAATAATAAATGACTGGGGTTGAATGTGGCCACCTCAGCCAGGGTAGTATTTTTCCCAGTTCCTTTGTTTTGGTCGTGTGGGCGTTTTACAGAGAGAACTGAAAGTAAAGTTCAGTTTCTGAAACCAAAGCATGCATACGAGCTGTTTTACAAATGTTTTTATTTAATTTGCCATATAGTAGCCACACCTGAACCCCTTCTATAGGTCCCAGTCTGTGATGCTAACAAGAGTGTAACTTGGTATCATGAGCATTTGACTCTGAACTTCAATCTTGGTAAGAATTTTTGTCTCAGACTATATCCTAGCTGCATAAAGATGCATTATTGTAGATCCTTCCTTCCAGTGTCCATTAGATTCTATTGTCATCATTGATTAAATGCATTCTGGTATTTGAACAGTTTTATTGTCACCTATTGTAATTATCTATTTTTTTAATGTTCAAATATACATACACATTGTTTTTATTTTACAGTATCTTAGTCTTATTTATGGAAAATGATGTTTAATTTAGACCTAATCAAATTGGAGAAAATCCACATTAAATTTTAATTTGTGTACTCAAGAGAACAGCGAAAATAAATGATTATACCTTTTCAAAAAGCAAATTGAGGTTCGTTTTTGCATTCTCTGACTGTTTTGTTAAAAAGGCCAAAGCGGTGAATGGAGTTCAAGCCAACCTGTCGATTCATTGGCCCAAAACGGCGTCGACTGGATATTTTAAAGACAATAAACACCAAAAAGCTTGGTTTTATTGTTGATGTTTGACATTTGTGTGCAGCAGCTAATCTTTGTCACTTATTGTCGTATTTTGTTAAATTCATGGAAAGCAGACATTTTTCTCTTCTGAATCCACCATCAACCAACATTGTGTGACATTGTGTGAAGTGCACTTCACCACAGGAATACATAAGAAAAGTTAGTTCATTTTTTTAGGTGTTTTCTGTTTCCATACAGATCTATATATATTCTACATATAAACATTGTTTTATGTCTGAATAAATGCATTTTATTCTTGTTGCTGACCAAGTAGTACCATCTGTAATTGACCACCTGTTTGTTTCTGGCCTAGTTTTTGCTTTGTGAAACACTGTAGAGTGTTTTTATGCACAACTACTGTGTGTGTTTGCTTTTTTTTTTAAGCTAGAGTCTATTTATATATACTTCAACTGTTTCAAAGCAGCAGAGCATTTGTATCCATGTCTTTGAGTTACTTTGAAGAAATTGGAGCATTAATAGAATTGCATGGGACAAATGAAGTTCATTTGTTGTCGGTCTACATCTGTACCAAGATAGTTGTTTAGCTTGGCTGATTTTAAAGTTAAATAACGCAAATGTATGTTTACGTTATCTGCTAAAGTAAGAATGTTTGACGCAGAGCCGACAGGAAGGCTGCAGGGCTGTCTGCGATTGCCATAAGTTGAGAGAAGCCCACCGGTGAGAGAAGCTTTAGGGTCACGGGCCCTTATAGTGCAAACACACACATTCAGACGTACGCAGATGCTCTGCCGCTTGTTTGTAAGCTCTGCTGACTGCAGGAAGCAATAAAGGCAGCATGCTTCCGGAGTTCCGGAGGCTTCTCTCAGGGGAGCGAAGCCGTCCTGTCCAGCTCAGCAGAGCAACGCTGAAAAGAACACAGCGGTGCAGAAAATTATGGAACATTGTCAATAGACTGGAGTACAATTGAGAATGGTACAATACGACGGAACTGGAACAGTTTAAAAAAAACAACAACAAAAAACAACTGAAATTGTTGCAGTAAGCAATTGTTTGCACAAAGAAAAAAAACACCCAAATGTTAGTTGATTTGTTACCATGCATTATTTTCCTTCAGGCTTGTAGAATGCACACAGTATCCAGTATCATGTTGCATTTGACACAAAGTCTTAAGAAAGCTGTTACAGTGTTTTAGTAGAGCACCAAAACCTGTATGAGACTGTTCCTTTTCTTCAAGGTGGGGTGTAGTTGCACACATCTAACCAAACAAAATCCACATAGATGGCTTTTTTCAAGTTTTATAAAAGCTTATTGCCTCTATCGTTTTTTTTTTGTTTTTTTTATTTATTTTTTTACATCAGTTCAATTTACATAAGATCAAGAGTCCTGCACAGATTAGATATATTCTGGAAATATTTATATTCCAGACTTCATCTTCTTCCATCCTTCCATCCTAACATCCATTATCTTGCCATCTGTCTGTCCTTTCATTGATGAATCTTTAGGGATGGACCATTTTATTGTAACCAGAGGAAAAGTTACCTTCATAAGATTTGCGCTGTATGATAGACTATTATGCTTTCAAGCTTAACTTGACGAAAGCATCAATAAATACCCACATAATTGAAATATGGTGAAATGGAATTATTCTGTTTCGAGTAAGTGTACTACCTGATGTAACAGGTGAATTGAAGTAGCCTGTTTAATAATGTGTATGTTGTATTTACAGCAATATTTTTCAAGGACAAAAATAACAGACAAGGTAATTCATTTTTAAAAACATATTGTCACTTTTGCCCCTCTTGAACAAATAAAAAATATTCTAATACCTGTATATTTATCCATCCATTTTGCCATAGTCCATTCATCTAACCCTGTGTTTTTGTGTTCGTTCATCCATTTGTCCTCCCATCCAGGTTTCCTTCAATAATTTTGTCCATTTTCCATCTGTCCCTGTTCCAACTAACCATCTCTTTCCATTCCCACTTATCCAACCTTCTGTTTGTTCATTTTATCCATCCATTAATCTGTTAATCCATTGTTAGGCCAACCAGCCAACATTCTTTTCTTCCTGCTGCTTCCATATTTAAAGTTTGAGCCATGAAGGAATGGCTGGAAAAGTACAGGTCTTTGACATGACAAATATGTAGGAACCCTGTTAAAAATAGCCATTCTCTTCTAATGTTAGGATTATTATTATTATTATTTTATTTTTATTTTTTTACAATTCAGTTTGTTTTACATTAAAAACTGTAACCCAGACACATTTATGAATAACATCCACACCCCCCTCTATTTCTAATGCACAGCCCCTGTTGTTAGTTTGTCCCATTTCTTTTGCACCACTTCAGACACACGATGATGCAACTTGGCAGAATTAGCCTGTGGCAACTTTGGATATAAATGGCTCATCCTGGGCTAAAGAAAACAGTGTTTGTGATATTCATGCAGTCCAACTGCTTAATGATGACAAGGTAAAATATATGATGATACATCTCAGCCAATAGTTTAAGGGTGCATTCATTCCAGTTCTGTTTAGTTTGCTTTAATCAAACTCTAGTTTATTTGCCTGGGAAGTCCAATCCATTTGTGGAGGTGTGAATGTGTAGTCAAACTCTGATGTCAACCAAAAAGGGAATCATCGTCCGCCTAAAAACCTCGGCCTCGGTTTGGTTGAAGTGAACTCTCTCGAATGCGTATGTGAATGCCAAGCGGACTGGAGACCGCTTCAAGAACAGGAAGCAGGCAGTAGCGCACAATCACACAAGTTTTAAAATCAGACGCTGCTCCACTTTGGTTTACATTTAGTGACGAAGGAAGTTACGCTCATGTCTTGAGCCGGTTTTTGTGTCGTTTCCCTCAGTGGTTCTTGGTGCAATGCCACCATAGGTTTTCTAAAGGGTTAGACTCAGTACAATGTGAATGTTGCAATCTTGTCCCTCTATCAAAGGTGTGAAAGTCTCAGGTGTGAAAACACCCTTATTCAAGTACTGGATTAATTCTTAAAAATGTTTCTTTGAAGATGCTGTTAAGCAGTGTGTACATTTTTTCCGGGGGCATCTTGTCTGATTAAAGTGAAGCGATGTGTTGACCTCTCCTAACCCAAAGTTGATGTGACACTCCACTTCATTGTGCTCAGATGCTGTTTGCTCTCTGGCGGCATTTACAGCGGGGGCTTGAGATGAGACAGGCTGATTACTGTGAGACAGCAGGAAGCAGTCAGACCACTAAACGTTAACAAATAAAAGTAAACAATATGGGGAGCAGAGACTGTCTGTTGCTCGTCTTACCACAGGACCAATAAAGAAAAGGTCATTACTCTGATTTTGGTCACATTTTGTGATCAGATAAAATGATGAGTGGAGGAGCTGTTGTGGAAAAAGATGATGCACCACGTGGATAAAGTCCCTCTTCACCATCCATGAGTCCCATTCGTCATTGCGAGGCGCGCTCTGTTCTTCTTTCTGCATGGCTTCCTCTCAGCATCCGCTTCTGCCGGACTGACCATCCCGCCGACAGCGTCACTGTGCCTGCCTGCCTGCCTGCCTGCCTGCCTTTGTTGGTACGCTTGCACATGTTTATGGGTTCGTGCCTCTACTTCTGCATTTGTGCGTGCCAGATTGTTTATTTGTGGTTGTTCTGTTGGCGGGCAGAAGAGCGACATTAAAACCTGCACATCTTGCCAATCGCAGACGCATAACGTGACACGAGCCAATATTATATACCCACTCCAAGTGGAGGTGGCAAGCTCTGTCGCCCGCTGTTGTGACTCAGATGGATAGTGATGAATCTCATCCTTTCATCTACTTGTCACTTGATTACATCATAGAAATATTATTGTGTGCATGACACACGCATTCTGTAAAAGACATTTGCTCTTTTCCTGTGTGGGATTCTTAGCTGTGTGAGAATTTCCTCTGAGAGCAGCAGAGGTGTTTTGTAAAACTGCTACTCACAGAAATGGCATTTTCCAGATTCAGATGAGCCATGTTTGTGTGTTTTAGCATGTGAAATTTAAAGAATGTGTGGTTTTCAGACAAATAGCCCGGTGTCTACTTCCTGGGGAAAATGTAACTCATAGATCTCATTTCATTGGGAAAAAAAAAAATGGTATATAGCGGTAATAAACACAAAGGAATAACTAGGACTTCAACTAATGATTATTTTACAATGGATTCATCTGTTGTTTGTTCTGAAGATTAATTGATTAATCAGTCTTGGACGCTCATTGGAAATTCTTGCAGCACCGTCAGTGCTGTTGTCAAACCCTTGGCAGCCTCTCTGATCAATTTGCATTCATCTTCCTTCTAAAAATGTTAACAGAAATGTAATGGTATCATATTTTTGCAGTTGTAGGATTTCTCTTTTGTCATTTGATAAAAACAACAAGCAATTTCTACCTTTGCACTAAACTCAAGTGTTTGTTCTAGTTGTATTTCTCCATAATGCCCTTCACCATTCTGCTTGGCATCTAGATAGAGTTTTAGGTGGACCAGAGTTCACTTTTTTTAGTCCACATCAGTTTGATTGTGCATGACTCCTCCCCAATAAAACAGACTTTCTAGGCAAATGAGCTAAACAGGATCGGTCTGAATGAACCCTTAGCCAGTGTTGTCCCGTATTTTTCTGAGTTACTCTGGCCATCCAAGCAAGTTCACCCCCTAAGTTGACCGCAAGATCCAAAAAAGTTTCCTAAAACCTTAAAATATCACCACATGACCTCATGTGAAATTACATTCCTCCACAGTCGGAAAGAACTTGCAGAAGTTTAACTTTCATGGGAGGTTTACAAGAAGGAAAAACACAAAGGTCAAACTGAAATTTAACACAGAAAATGTAGGCACAGACCAAGAGTTCTGAAATAATATTCTTTGGACAGGTGAGTCTAAAACTTAATTATTTGGACATCCTCTACTCACAGACATGTCTTTTATAAACTAGAGCTGTAACGATCCATCAAATGATTCGAGGAACTCAGTTTTTAAAATTCCTTGAGACTATGTTAAACTATGCTTTACTATTTAGTGTGCTGTGTTCCGGCCGTGTAAGAATTTGTGTTGCGCAACAATATCTTCTGCCAATGAGATGTTGACGAATGCTAAGTGCTTTAGCAGATATGGAGGCAGGATGCAAGGGACAGAAAGAAGTGCCACCAAAAAGAGTCAAAAATGTGGTTTCACTCTAAACTATAAGAAAACCGTTTGGTGCGTGTACTAAAACATGGAATTAGTGTTTCACAATAGCAAGTCCTTGATGCCAAAACGCGTCAACAGGAAACATCCACTACATGCATCGAGCTCATTTGTGGCTGCTAACAGGTGGCTTTTTTGTTCCTTTTGAGAACGACTCAAACTTTCATCTGTGATTGTTAGTACAGAATCGAAAATTAATATAGGCTAATATTACAGGTACTTGGGGATGAAGAAAAGTATTAACGTGAAAATAAATAAATAGATTATGAGGACTATCTATTTTCTGCATTTTTTTTAATACTTCAAGCTTGAGACTAAGTGATGTTTGAATCATATACAAATTTCCATCAAGTATACACATCTCTTTGCTTTAACATTTTGCAGCAGAAATATGTCTGATATAGTTCTTTTTGTTTATGTTTTCATGTTTTCCCTTCCTGGGCCCAAGGCTAGCGAGCCTTTACTACAATAACTAGATGGAATGATGTTATTAAGGTGCATGGAAGGTCACTTGTGAAAAGCACTTCATTCACCAGCTTTGGTTATGAGCCATTATGGATGGTAAAAAGATGAAGTAACAGAAAGTGTGCAAGAAAGTACACTCTGTACAGATGTATGATGTTTCGGTAAATGGGTGGTGGGTGGAAGGTGGGTTGTTGTTGTGTGGCTATTAGTGAGTATTCGTTCTCACCATCTGCTAGTGGTCTCGGCGCTTTGAGATAATCTGTTATGACAAGCCATTGTCTTGCACAGCAAACCCTCAGCATGCACAGTTTATCAAAAACGAAGCATTCACTCACCAGACTTTTGGTATTCATATAGCAGCTCCCATTTCAAAAGTTTATAATATTCACCAAAATACAAAAACATTGTTCTGAACTATGCAAACTAGAGTTTAGTTCTTGGTCTGGTCTTGACTGCCTTGAGTCATTTAGTCAGACGTGGAGACAGTAAGCGTCACAATGTGTGAAACAAAGTAGTTTTAGTAGATTTGTTAATCCTGTAATAATGAGAAAATGAGACACAGCTACCATCATCTTACCAGCCACTCACAATCATAGGAGATATTATTCAGCAGTGTGGTCTAGGGTTTATTTTCAATATTAGTAAGATGTATTCAAATTTGAATGACCAGTTGACATTAGTTGGTTTTTGGTTACTTTCCTAAATTGGACTGAATGTTTTAAAAATACTTTAATCTTATTTAATCGTATAGGACTACAGTTAAACTAATTTTAAAATGGTCCAAAAACATGAAATTAAGCATGTCATAATACTCAATTAATCACCTGATGAATTCAATTGAGCTTGATAATTTCTATTCTGATTATTATTTATGGGTTTGGTTGTAATTGGTTTTTATTTCCTTTTTATTGTTTTTGGTTGTTTTATTTTAGATATTTAAATGTCTTCTGGTTGCAGTGTGGGGTTAGTTAGTTTTTGAGAGGGTGAGCTTACATTATAACATCATTGTCAATATATTACTGGAAAAGGGTCTCAAAACAACAATATTATCATTTATTGCAATAATTTTGGAAACAATCATCCAGTTAAATTTGCTATTGTGACAGGCGTAGGTCTAATTACATTATTATGCCTAATCAATATATTAATTCAAATGGTTCCAAATGACAATATTATTGTTTATCGCAATACTTTCACAATATTTTCATCATGGTTTGCTAGATTTAACATATGAATTAAACTAAAAGCTTGTGTCACTATTGAAATCATCTGGTAAACAAAAACATCAGGGGAAGGGTGTTTTTTTTTTGTTTTTTGTTTTTGTCTATTTCACAAAAGCAAAATATATAAATTATTTGAATAATTATTTCTGCCTAATTGTAGTTGTGAGAACTGTTCTGTGTCACTGCAAAATTACATTTTATTTTGTGTAGTGCAAAGATTCCAAACAGTATATTGTTGACTGCATGGTGATTTTTATGACTGTATTTTTGTGTTTTTATGATGTAAAGAACTGAATCATTGCTGAAATGTGTTCTGCAGATAATCGTGATTGATAGATTTTAACCCATGTTTTACCTAATATCTGTATATTTTCATTTTTTTCAAAACTTGCGAAGGTTAGAGCTTGCCCTCTGATAGACATTCTTTTCTGATGAAACATTCTCTGCTGCCTGCACAGGCTTGCATTTCTCACTGGCTGCCTTCACTGAGACATTTGGAGAAAACTACAACACACTGTACATACATCGGCTATATCTTTTACTCTTCTGCATTTCTCGTTTGTTTTGCAACATGAAGTCTTGCATTGTTAGCAATCTATTTGCAGCCTTAATGTTACAGATTTGAACACAGCTTAATAACTCAGCATTTGTCCTTTTTCACATTGTCTTCATCTTGTGCCTATTGTTTGGTTGTTGCAGAGCCTGGTAGGAGCGTGATGAGCGCGCGCTTCCGCTTGCCTGCTGGCAGATCCTACAATGTCCGGGCGACGGAGCTGGAGCGAGACAGGCAGCACACACAGGTTGTGTGCAACGTGCTGCTGCTGGACAACACTGTGCAGGCGTTCAAAGTCAACGTAAGTAACCCAGTGCATTCATGGGACAAAAGCATGCATGAGCTATTTATCATTCACACATTGCCACCTGGTTTTTATGTAATCGGTAAAGCCGTGTACAGGAGCTTGTTAATAATTTAGAGTGTCATTTAAGAGGTAATTAATCTCAGTAATTGAGTTCAATAAGTGAAACTCGGTTTATATAGATTCATTATGCAGAGTGCATATGGCAGGCCTTAATTTCTTTTTATTTTACGACTACCAGCTAATGGAAACCCCAAGTTCAGTTCTTAGAAGAAGATATTACATGAAACCAAATTAATACAGATATGTCAACCACTCACTGGTCTCTGTAGGCGCTCAATATGTGGTTGGGTCTCGTTTTGCTTGAATTACTGCACCAGTAGAGCGTGGCATGAAGGTGATCTGCCTGCCTGCTGTGGGGTTAAGTAAGGTCAAGCTGCTTTAATAGCAGCTTTCAGCTCTTCTGAATTATTATTATTTCCTCTGGAGTTCCTCTCGTCTTCCTCTTGATAGTCCTCCATAGATTCTGTTTGACCTACTGAAAAATTAAATCTGCATCTCCATGCATGTCCCAACTTTCTGAGAGCTTGATTTCCAAGTCAAAAGGAAAATTTAGCTCCATTTGGAAAGAGGCCACCCCTGATTTAAGTAATATATTGATTGTAGCATAATCAGACAAGTTTGGCCTCTCAAAGACCAATAAGCTTTAATTCTGTAAAGAACATTTAATACAAGAAATGGAAGATATTTTAAATATCCAAAATAAAACATAAATAAAATGGATAATCACATCTCTGCAAAAAGAAACAAACAAACAAACAAACAAACAAATCAACAGAATGAAAATTAACAGGCTTATTTTAGTTTATCATGTAATTAATTCCTTAATTGCATACCACAACAGACTTACTTTACAGTCCTCCCAAGACTGGGGCTATCCCTGTTGCTTTTCTGCCACACTTTTTCCCTTCACTCAACTTTCCACAGAGTCCTCTATGAACAGTCAGCTGAGACCTTTTCTGTCGTCCCCTCAAAATTCAGTGACTGCTCACGTGTCAAGTTAGCAGTCTTTCCCATGATCACAATAAGGCCTTGATTTCTGTATTTAAAATATATATATTATTTTTGGGTTTTGCATCATTATAACTTTCTGGACAGCTTAGTTTTGGGTTCGTATGAGTTGTAAGTCATGATCATCAAAATTAATAGAAGTAAATGCTTAAATATAGTTCTGTTAAATAAACAAACAGGGGAAACTGTAGGCATTTCTATGTGATGGATCAACACAAAGTAGTAAAAAGAAAAAGTGAATCGGAATTTAAATGTTCAAAGTTTTTGGATTACAAAAAGTGAATATTTTTTAACTGAATTACTGAAATAAATACATATTTAGAGGATTATCAGATTTATTGTACTTGCTTCTGTCTGACTCAATATAATTCTGTTATTTAAAAAAATATTTTACATTTTTTTCTGGATGTGTTAGCATCCCTTACCAAATATACAAAATAAACTAAAAGCACCCCCATAATGTTGCTCCCCCTTTTCTTCCCACAGTTCTCCATCCTCTCCTCTTCTTCACCTCCTCATCTTAATATGGTTTAGAGGTTACATATATCTGTACACCTTCGTTGGAATACATGCTAAACCCAACCCACACTATTTATGTCCATTTTCTTTTCCACAATGATAATTAAGTTCATTGGCCCAAGTGTCTCATCACGAGTCGTTGCTTTCAGAAACACATGGACGAACCAAAAACGGAAGTGGCGAATAAGCTCATTGTTTACAGTCTTTAGTCACGTCTCTTTCTAGCTCCATGAGGCTCTTTGTCATGTGTTTGATCAGATGTATGTCGGCATGAGTCTGGAAATTCCCTTTGAGTCAAAAATTGCTCCTTTTTGACAGACCACATCCTTATTGTTTAGAAAACAGCATATGTGTGTGGAGCCGTATTATTCATAAAAATATGAAATGTATGTTTAACAAAGCTGTTCTGTGTCTGCTGCTCGGTGATTGTGCTTTCTAATCTTCTTTACGTGTGGTTTACTGCTGCGGATTCTGAGCTGTGATCATAGTCAACCCCCTCGGCATGAAATATTAAATTATCGGTCTGAAAAACGAAATGCTTTACATGAGAAATTGACCCTATAAAGGAATACTCAGGTTATTTAAAATGGTTGTTTAATGCTAAATATGAGAACATTTTGAATATTCAAAATAAGTAAGGTCAAAACGAAGGTGATTTGAAAGTGAAATTAATTTGGAGCAGGGACGAGGGACCAAGAAGGAAAACTGAAATGTATGGATCAAACGCTGCTTCCGTCTGGAAACATGTTTTATATGATTCGTTAACACAAAGTGGTAAAGAAAAAGAGAAGTGAAGATTAAATGATCAAAGTTTTTATAAAAAAATTTAATTTGTTCTGTCTCTTCAGTTTATCTTTGTCAGTCAGATTGAATGGAGAGTGTCTGTGACAAACAAGTCTATTAAAAATCTGTTGCTGAAATTTGACTAGGCCATTCTCACAGTAGGTTATGCTTTGGTCCAAACCAGTCTCTTGTAGTTTTGTCCTTGTGTTTGAGGTTCCTGCTTTAATGGAAGGTGAACATCCATTCCAGTCTTAAGTCTCCTGGTGCTTCTAGCAAGTTTTCAGTTCAGTTCAACTATACTTGTTGTTACTCATATGATCCATATCTTGAGAGAGCCGTTATGGACGAGGATGCTGTGGGAAGGAAGGATCTCCAGTAGCAGTCATTCTTGCAATGAATGAAAGAGGCTTCTGACAGAAGACAGTTGCTGTATGAAGATATCATGTACAAGAAGAAGTTGTCTTTTTTATTTTTCTT
>NW_006800604.1:190680-205121 GCF_000485575.1 Poecilia formosa | reverse complement strand
GTTTTGGTCTCGGATTAGGTGGTCTTGACCACAACACGGGCAGTCACTACAGTGGACTGCCATCTAAGAACTTGGATCTTGCATTTTTTGTGGATTTTTATGTTATAAATGCACACAGACCTCTAAAGTGGCCACTAGTGCATCAAGCTATACACTGTCCAAACACTGCAAGTGCAAGAAATCTTTTGTTAAATCCAATATAGCAGACAGACGGATGCATATCAGCCTATCTCAGAAAAATATCCAGTTCCCCCTCCTACTTTGGAAAACTCTTGCTGGTAAAAAAAATATATTATGACATCAAGTAACCCCTAAAGACTAATACTACTGATGTATTTTCCAAATAACTTTATATTTGGAGAAAATTATAACTGATCAACTGTCCACTAAAGTGGACTTCATGCATCAGTGACAATATTTTCACAGGTACTGATATCAATACTCTGACTGTAGATCTACAACATGCAACATTTCCAGCAAGTAGTTTGACTGTGAATAAACTGACATCTTTTAGTTTTTAACTTGATGTCCATTGTTGCCATTAAAAAGTAAAGTTTTCATCTTTTACTGGCCAATACTAGCAGTAGCTACAGTGGAGATGAAGATAAAAATCTGTGATGACTGAGGTAATTCAAGATGTTGACGGACATGAAATAACTGACGATGCAGCATCTACAGAATGCAAACCTGTATGCATTCCAAAAACAAAAAGAAATCTGGCCTTGACAGAATAGGAATTGAAGACATTTCCAGTCATAAATATGGAATCATGTCATATCTCAGATACCCAAGGTCAAGAATGTATTGGTCATCAGTCAGGTTTTCTCCTTGACCTGATGCTAAGTGTTTTTTCACTTCTTGAAAAAGGTGAATCTGTAGCTTATGTGCTAATAAAAGACTGTCATCCCATCACCGTTAAAACGCAGACTGGTCTCTAAGGCAGTCGTGTCCAAAGTTGGTCTTTGAGGCCCAGCTTCCTGCATGTTCAAATTCTCTGCCTGGTGGTAGCAATTTCATCCTTCCTCAGCATTTCTCCTGAAATGTTGTTACAGAAAACAACAGAATGGCTGAAGTGTCATATTCAGTGTTATTAGTTTTGTAAAATTAAAGTTAGTTGCCCTAGGTGAGAGGTGCCGGGCAGGAGTGGGCATACTTGTTGCCCCCCATCTCTGCGCCTGTACGTTGGGGTTTACCCCGGTGAACGAGAGGGTAGCCTCTCTGCGCCTACGTGTGGGGGGACGGGTTCTGACTGTTGTCTGTGCTTACGGGCCGAACAATAGTTCAGATTACCCACCCTTCTTGGAGAGTGGCCCTCCTGGGGACTCCCTTGTTCTACTGGGGGACTTCAACGCTCAAGTGGGCAATGATAGTGAGACTTGGAGGGGCGTGGTTGGGAGGAACGGCCCTCCCCCCGATCTGAACCCGAGTGGTGTTCTGTTGTTGGACTTCTGTGCTCATTACAGATTGTCCATATTGAACACCATGTTGAGGCATAAGGGTGTTCCAAATGTGCACTTTGCACCAGGACAACCTAGGCCGCAGCTCGATGATCAACTTTGTCATTGTATCATTAGATCTGCGGCGCCATGTCTTGGACACCCGGGTAAAGAGAGGTGCGGAGCTGTCCAGTGACCACTACCTGGTGGTGAGTTGGCTCCGGTGGTGGGGGAGGATGCCGGTCAGACCTGGCAGACCCAAACGTATAGTGAGGGTCTGCTGGGAATGTCTGGTGGAGTCCACTGTGAGGCGGAGCTTTAACTCCCATCTCCGGCAGAACTTCGAACATGTCCTGAGGGAGGTGGGGGATATTGAGTCTGAGTGGACCATGTTCAGTGCCTCCATTGCCGATTCGGCTTATCAGAGCTGCGGCCGGAATGTTGTCGGTACCTGTCACGGCGGCAACCCTCAAACCCGTTGGTGGACATCTTCGATGAGGGATGCTGTCCTGTCGGGCCGTTTTGGCCTGTGGGACTCCTGAAGCAGCTGATGGGTACTGGCAGGCAAAGCGGCATGCAGCTCAGGTGGGAGGAGTTTAGAGAGGCCATGGAGAAAGACTTCCACACGGCTTTGAGGCAATTCTGGTCCACCATCTGGCATCTCAGGCGGGGGAAGCAGTGCAGCACCAACACTGTTTATAGTGGGGATGGTGGTGCTGCTGACCTCAACTCAGGACGTTGTGGGCCGGTGGGCCAAATACTTGGAAGACCTTCTCAATCCCACCAACATGCCTTCCATTGAGGAAGCTGAGCCTGGGGACTCTGGGTTGGGCTCTCCAATCTCTGGGGATGAGGTCGCTGAGGTGATTCAGAAGCTCCTCGGTGGCAGGGCCCCGGGGGTGGATGAGATCCGCCTGGAGTTCCTTAAGGCTCTGGATGTTGCAGGGTTGTGTTGGCTCACGTGACTCTGCAATATCGCATTGACATCGGGGGCAGTTCCCCTGGATTGGCAGACCAGGGTGGTGGTCCCCCTGCTCAAAAAGGGGCACCGGAGGGTGTGCTCCAAATACCGGGGTGTCGCACTCTTAAACTTCCAGGGTAAGGTCTATTCAGGGGTCCTGGAGAGGAGGGTTTGTCGGATAGTCGAACCTTGGATTCAAGAGCAGTGTGGTTTTCGTCCTGGTCGTGGAACACTGGACCAGCTCTACACTCTCAGCAGGGTCCTGAAGGGTGCATGGGAGTTCGCCCAACCAGTCTACATGTGTTGTTTTGTGGATTTGGAGAAGGCATTCGACCGTGTACCTCGGGGGGCCTTCTGGGGGGTTCTCCGGGAGTATGGGGTACCGGGCCCTTTGATACGGGCTGTCAGGTCCCTGTATGACCAGTGAATCTGGTCCGCATTGCCGGCAGTAAGTCAGGCTCATTTCCGGTGAGAGTTGGACTCCACCAAGGCTGCCCTTTGTCACTGATTCTATTCATTACTTTCATGGAAAGAATTTCTAGGCACAGCTGAGGTGTTGAGGGGATCCGTTTTGATGGCCTTAGGATCGCAACTCTGCTTTTTGCAAATGATGTGGTCCTGTTGGCTTCATCAAGTCGTGATCTGCAGCTCTCGCTGGAGCAGTTCGTGGCCGAGTGTGAAGCGGTCGGAATGAGGATCAGTGCCTCCAAATCCGAGGCCATGGTCTTGAGCCGGAAAAGGGTAGATTGCCTTCTCCGGGTCGCAGGGGGGTGTCCTGCCCCAAGTGGAGGAGTTTAAGTATCCTGGGATCTTGTGCACGAATGGAGGAAGAAGGGAGTGGGAGATCGACAGGCGGATTGGTGCAGCACCTGCAGTGAAGTGGGCACTGTACCGGTCCGTCGTGGTGAAGAGAGAACTGAGTCAAACAGCGAAGCTCTCGATTTACCGGTCGATCTACGTTCCCACCCTCATTTATGGTCATGAGCTTTGGGTCATGACCGAAAGAACAAGGTCACCGATACAAGCGGCCGAAATGGGTTTCCTCCGCAGGGTGGCTGGGCTCTCCCTTAGAGATAGGGTGAGAAGCTCAGTGTTCCGGGAAAGAGTGGAGTAGTGCTGCTGCTCCTCCACGTCGAGGAGCCAGTTGAGGTGGCTCGGGCATCTGGTCAGGATGCCTCCTGGATGCCTCCCTGGTGAGGTGTTCCGAGCCTGTGCCACTGGGAGGAGGCCCCGGGGAAGACCCAGGACACGCTGGAGGGAATCGGCTGGCCTGGGAATGCCTTGGGGTTCCCCCGTAGGAGCTGGAAGAAGTGGCTGGGGAGAGGTAAGTCTGGGCCTACCTTGTGAAGCTGCTGCCCCCGCAACCCGACCCCGGATGAAGCGGAAGAAAATGGATGGATGGAAGCTATCCATAATAATATCACTGTTTGAGAAGAAACCAAAGTAGGACTAAAATGAGAGAAAGCAGTTAAATGAGAGATTGAATAAAGAGATGAGATAGTAGTGAACATTATACTAGGATCAGAGTTTCATACCATGTTCTATATTTATGCGTTCTGTTAACTAATGTCAAAATATAATCACATCATAATATACAGAATTTCAGTCGTTAAAAAAGTGTAAACGCAGTTTGTCCACCTCAGTGGACATTTGGATAAATCCTATTTTTATGCCTTACTTACAGGATCATAATTCATGCATGAAAGGGTTTTGTTGGCTCTAGTGACCTTTATTTTAAAGCAGTTTGACAGGAAAGCGGGCAATAAGAGAAGGGGAAGAAATGGAGCAAATGTCACCAGGCCGCGAATCGAACCTGCGACTATTGTCACAAGGACCAAGGCCTCCATATGTGGGTCATGCCTTGCCCCTGTGCCACCACAGCACCCCAAGGCATTTAACATGAGACATTAGAACTTATTTCTTTAATGAAAAGTCATCTAATTTTTAGCTTCATGTTAAAGCAACATTTGAAGATTTTACCACTTCTTCATTTATTGCACTCATATCCCCATGAGAGACGGTGGTATCCTGCAATATGAGGAATGTGTATGATCCATATCAAATAGTTTAACCAAAACTGTTTTTTGTGTCTCCAAAATCGCATCGTCAGCCAACTGCTGGTTATAGTGGTGTACTTTGGAAACACTTAGGTTGATTACCATTTAGTTTTATTTTAGAAAACAACGATTCAAGTTTTCTCACTCAGGTTATTTTTACAATTTTTTGTGGACATGCAGTGCTAAAACAGTGTTTTGGAAAAATTGCATGCCAAACAATATTGAGACATTATCAATAATAATTGTTCAATAATGTTTAAATGGTAATAAATTTTAAATCATAGCTTCTCCAAAATTTGAGATGAGATGTGGAGTTCAAATCCATGATTAGCATATCTGGTTGCAACTGAATGGTGGGCTTTGTTCATCTCCGGTGGAGAGAAGGTATCCTTTCCCAAAAATTTAAGGCAGTTCAACAAAAAGTCCACACTTTGGATAATCACAAGGAAGGTAAGGCAACTTACATTTACAGCAACAAGACAACTCAAAGTGCTTTACGTCAATAGAAGGAAAATAAAACAGACAAGCATTGTAGTAACAAAGTAAGGGAGAACAATGACAGGTTGAAAAACAGACCTAACTTTATGATGTTCTAGTTGTTATTAATGGAAGGTGGCTGTAAGCAAAAGTCTGTAGACTTAATTTAAATAGGTGGTCTAATTATAAACACTGAGTGCTGCTTCTCCATGG
The DNA here is from genome assembly GCF_000485575.1 of Poecilia formosa. Taxonomy (NCBI): domain Eukaryota; kingdom Metazoa; phylum Chordata; class Actinopteri; order Cyprinodontiformes; family Poeciliidae; genus Poecilia; species Poecilia formosa. The sequence continues at coordinate 199,977 of NW_006800604.1, read as the reverse complement.
TCCCACTCAGGATGTGTAACTTCTGTCACCTGCTTGGTCTTCCCGGTTGGTAACTAACCCAATAGCCCATCACTTTTAATGAGGTAAGCTCAGAATGTATCCAGTTCTGTAATGAGTTAATACGGTTTGATAGCTTAGATCATCTCTAAAGTGAACTTAAGTGATTCCAGCTGCTAATTGTTGTAATCTACTGCAAACTGACCATCATTGGGGTTGGATTCCAAAGCGCTAAGTGAACCCTGCCGGTGCAGGACTGGGAGGCTTCAGGAGTGTGGTACTAGGTAACAGCCATTGTTAGGTCTGCGAACAGTTTGCTCTTTTTGTCAGCTAGGGTTAGCTGTTTTAAACTCATTGATACTTGGCATATTCACAGCAAGAGGAAGCAAATAGAAAGTCTAACAGAAGTGCAGAACTATGTTGTGGGTTGAAAGAGTTAGGGAGTGTGTTTGGAAATAAAAAGGAAGGGAGCACTAATAATTGATTCTACTTCCTGTCCTCATCAACCTGGAGTCCCAATGTCATATTTACATGTCCTTTTTAGTTTTTCAAAATTACACCATGTAAATCAGAGGTGTCAAACTCATTTTGGTTTAGGGGCCGCATACAGCTTAATCTGATCTGCAGGGGGCCACACAAGTAAACTCATTGCAAGATTAAATAGAATCAATAAAAGTGGACTTGCTTATTTTTATATTAAACAAATTTCACTTTTACAAAATATATTATGAATAATCTCAGTTTTTAAGAAAGGTATCTGCAATTTCAACAATGCTTTTACTCAGTTAAGCATTTATTTAAGTGCATTATGCATAAGAACTGATCTCAGTGATTGCACAATGTTGCAAAACATTTATTCACAGTTTTTGGAACTTAAAAACACTGTCCTGCATCACAAAATACAACAAAAATTAAGAAAAGATTTAAAATCAATTTTCAAAATCTGGGAAGCAATTTGAACAAGTTATCTGGCTTCACACATTTGAAATCTTAAGTGTCAGCTGTTTTAAACAGACATTTGATTAAGTACATTTGTTGATGCATAAAATGCATACATATAGAAAAACATGCATACATAACATGTATGTATGTTAGCATGCACGAGAAATATGAGGTTGCCAGGGCCAAAATAAAAAGCTGGTAAAGCATAGAATCCAACTTGTTTACAGAACCTGAAGCTCAGTGCTGCCATCTGCTGTTAGTTCAGCTGCAGTGTTGCATCATGTTGTGTGCTCTGAATAAAAGACAGCGCCCCTCCTGGACAGTATAGGAACTGCAGATTTTCAATTAAACGAAGTATATGTTTTTTCATGAATAATGATAATGCATTTAGCCCCCGGGCCGGACTAAATCGTTTGGCGGGCCGGTTCTGGCCCGCGGGCCGTACGTTTGACACCCCTGATGTAAATTTACCACAGAGGGCACTATCAACACGAGTCTAACTGATGTTTCAAATTAAAATTTTATTTGATAGTTCTTATTTTATGTTTATCATGTAGTTTTATTATAATTTTGTACTGTTAAGTATCCTGCTCCCTCTGCTCTTTATTCATTTAAGTTGAAACAACAGCCTTGTTAAATTCTGTAATAATTTTATGATTTTAAGAGGTTTTCTCTAATGCTCAGACAGTAATGGGGGTCTATATAGTTCTCTTTCAAACACTGGTGTAGTTGGATTCAGTTTTAGAAGACCGGCACACACAGTGAGTTGAGCTGAAATGTTTACAGCATTCAAAGACTAAACAGGCAGACAGTGTTGCAGTGTTGTGCTCAGATGTAGATGTGCAATGAGACAACAGAATGTGAAGGAGACTGTCAGTTCAGTCAACCCTTCCATATTGCTACAATTACTTTTAGGTCTCTGACAGATGATAATGAGCATGTAAATGTTTAGTTTTCCTTCAGCACAGAGGACAGAGTGAGTCTATGACATTTCCTCCCAACCCCAGCCTCTTCCCACAGATTTCTCTGGTTAAATCATTCCAATTAGCCAACAAACCCAGCCGGTGTCTCCAGGGAACATCCTCCCTGCAGGAGGGCCACATTAAATAAATCAGACTGTGCAGTAACGCTGGCTCCTTAAAAAGAGACCATTTATCTTTTTCCCAAATCTTTGATTCCACATAGCATTGATTTTCACCAGATACGCATTTAATGAACGTGGGCTGTTTGTATCTTTGTGACTTCACACATGGATATGAATTCTCATCTTTAATCGGGTATGTTAAACATACTAATTCCATAATCTCTGTGCATTTGTTTCTTATAGATGACCTGATGTTTAATGATTTTTTGCATTCAGGTACCAATCATTTACTGTTAAAGGTGGCAACCCAAACATGAAAATGTTTGTTTCACCACTGACTATGATGTAGGAATACAGTGTTTTTCCTTTTATTTCAGCATTTGTTCCACTAGAAATTAGGTCATTCAATTAATGATTTGCTCATATAATCCTTCTCATATTAACAATATTGGTGACCGAAGTGCTTAACAAAATCTACATATAAAAAAACATAAAAGCTGGTTAAAAACAAGGTGGATAAAAAAGGAAGGAGGGCTGCCAAGATAGTTGACTGAGTGCACACTTTTATGGACAGCTGCTAAGTTTAGCTATAATACTGGAGTTACAACCTTCCTTCAAGTAAATGTGTAATCGATACCATTGTTGCGTCATTCTCTGCCCTCAATTAACAGACTTCCATCACTTCTGTCATCTGCAGAAATATTCAGATGATTCTGTACTTGTCAGAGGTATCAGAGATGGACAAGAAGCTGAGTGGTGGACCACATTGTGGTGCAGAAACAATCCTCTCATCTTGAATGTGAACAAAAAGGAGATGATTGTACATATAAAGCACCAAAGGAAAAATCTCCCACATGAAATGGAGGCTGCTCCTTAGGAAAGGTTTGTCTACAAAGGTTTTCTAACCTGTAGAAATGGTTTAGATGATAGGGCATAAGACTGTTCTGAAAAGGAGGATATCTAGGCCAAAGCTATTCAAATTTGTCAAGACATCCTGCCAGCAAAGACAAAGCTTACTGCATCTATTGATGCTACTTCTAAAAGGCAGATTTCTGAACTGCTTAGAAAGAAATCAAGTGTTGCTAGAAAATCTAGCTAGCTAACATTAACAATCTGCCTCTTTCAAAAATCCTTTAACTGGCTGTCACCTTTCAAATCAATTTAAACACTTTGAATAATAATTCCCATTTCATTGTGGTATTTATTGGGGTAATTTAGTAGTCTTGGTCTCCATAGGGTACTAATAATGGTACTAATAATTTGGGGGTTTTCATTATAGTTCAGTTTTATTTTAACATTTTGTTTGTCTAATTAAATTGGTTTTAGTTAGTTTTTACAGTGTGTTTGATAGAATAAACAACCAGTTTGTCATGGTTTGAGGGTTGATGGTGAGGACTGACGCGGCTGGGCCCAGGGGTGAGGTGCAAAATGATTGTTTTAATTTAGATCACAGATGAGTACAAAGTCAAGGCAGCACATATGATACAAGAAACTCAGACACTGGTAGCACTGGGAAGGCAGACACAGGCACACACAACACGACTCACAACTTTAGACTAGGACCCGACAGTGAAACGAAGACAGGTGTAATCAAGGGAAAACAAGAGGCAGCTGGAGACAATCAAGGGGAAGATACAACAACACAGAGACTCAATTAACTAGAAACATACACAAAAAAACCAATCGTTACACAATCAGAGCCTGAAGGAAAGTTTTATTGCTGTCAGTCAACTTTGGGTACACCTGCTGCTCAATGTGCTAATGTAGAAATGACTTACTGTTACAGGAATGTTGTTTATGCACCATCATCTGTGGCCATGCTAACTACTTTTAACATTTATGATATAGGCTCTGCTGATATGTATACATGATATTCAAGTTGTGGTTGCTCCTACAGGAACTAAGAACAGCAAAGTCCAGACAACAAAGAATTAAAAATGAGAATAGAATAGCTTCCTGTCCATGATTTGACTGCTGACAAGCTGATTTATTTTAGGGCAAGTATTCTCTTTTAAAACACACCTGCATGTGAAGAAAAGTTGAAAACTTAATGACACTGAAACTCAGTAGATTTTACACACAAAAGAAGTGTTGCAGTTTGAAAGTTTTCACTTTAAATTGCTTGAGGGTTTGGACTTCTTCTGACCTCTTCTGCTAAAGACATAAAGCCAGCTGCTGTGTTTTAATGAGTTCTTAAATAATAGTCAGATGACTGTGGGTGTGGGATTTTGTAGCTTGCTAGTTTAAATTCTAAAATCAGTTTTCGTCCAACTTTTAGTGTGATGAATCAGCTTGGATCCCTTTACTCTGTGTGTCTGAATATAGCAGTGCCTTATTTTCCATCTATGGAGCTTAAGGTAGCAGTATTCTCCACATTGTATGTTGCTTTGGTTCCAATTAGAACAGCAGTGCAGTATTGTGGAGAGGGATATTAAAATGTGATATTATCAGCAACATGTGCCTATGTGGCTGCTGTGCCCTTTTTTCTGTTGGCCTCTGTAACATCTCTCAGCCATGAGGTACATATCCTGGCTCTAAGACACAGGAAATTAAACCTGTTTTCATTCCCTAATATTTCCTGCCAGGAGATTAGATCACCATGGTGAACTCACCTTACTCACTGTAAACCTCTTTTGTGTCAGATTGTCCCTCAGAGGCCACCATTGAGGCCTCTTGGCAACATGCCTTTCCTGCCAATAATCACCCCATTAAAATGAATGATTTTACCCAGACCATGTACTGTACATAATTGTCAATTAGCCACTGGCGTCGAGACAGCACCTCTGCTAACCTCTAAGAGTCTGTTGCCGCCTCATTATGGGGAGTGTGACTCACTCATGATCACAGCTAGTCTCTGGGCCCTAATGGGTACTGAAACATCGGCATTAGGTTCATCAGATTCCCAGAGAGCTATGATGAAATGCTCTTTGTTCAGTATTTTCCAGCTGCTTGATCATTTATGATGGAAGGTTTTCATGTGATGGAGTTTTCTTTTCTTATTCCTATAATTAAAAAGCATGAAGGTATAAAGAAAAAAGAGGAGTCAGGAGGTGAAGGCAGACAAATGCAGTTATTGTTTAAAGCTTTCTCTTTTGTGTACATTAGGCTCCTATCTTCTCATTGCATTCATTTTATTGAAACTGCAATGTAGATATTTAGTAAAAACAAAACAAGAGGCAGATTCCTTACTACTGATTCAACACTATTTCTGTATTCCTGAAAGATTGACATTTGTAGATCAATCCTGCACAGCACCCGTTCTCCATCTGTATATATTATCTGTTCTTCTTGTGTTTGTGGATAAATTGGGAGTTTTCAGTGTCTTATGCCTGACTAGCGATGTATTGTGATCATAGCCCATAATGTTCTTTGTCAAAGTGAACCCTGTCATGTGAAGTACTATTCAGCTGCTACCTACTTCTGATTTAATTTGATGGAATAACTGAGCTTTTATTAAGTGACCCAGATAAGAGGTTGAATTTAATTTTGAAAAACTGCTAAGCACACATTTGAAACTCTTTCTTCATTTTGAAGAATGAAATCTATCATGCTAGTATCGATCCAACACTGATTCTGATAGGGATAAATATCTACAATTTTAGGAAAATGTCCTGTAGTCTAATGAAACTAATGAACTACTGTTTAGCAATAATGACCAGGTGCAACAGTGGCTCAGCAGTTAGGGTTTGTCCTCTAATCTGTGGTTTCCCAGGTTGTACCCCCACTCCATCTGCCTCAGACCTGCCTCTGAGGTGGCAGTCAGAAGACCCGGTGCTGCTGAATGCCAGCAATGGTTCTGCTCTGGATACAGGGCACCTTACCACCAGGGGCGCGGTATAGGGGGGAAAAGTGATGACAATTCTAGGGGCCCTGGCCAACAGGGGGCCCTCCACAATTTATTTATTTGTTTATTGTTCATAGAAATTAAAAACAAAAATTAGGGCCCTGTCAATTACAAAATTAATCATATTGTATTTTTGAAGATTGTCTTTAGCAGTAAAAATTTTATGTTCCCACTCCCAGACCAAAAAACACACATCCGTATTTGCCCTGAATCCCCCTGCATGAAATAGTTCGTTCCTGCTTGGAGCACTTCACCATGACGCTGTTCAACAGCAGACAGTTTAAAAGAAAGGACGAACTGTGGCAGTTACTATGCTGCTAATAAAAGTTATAAAATCAGGTTTTCAAAAGAATAAAACAAATATAGAGAAGGAGAGAAAAAGGCAAGAGTGTCAATTTATAGCTCAGTTTTTCTCCGAGAGGTGGGTAGACAGTATGAGATTAGCTGAGCTAATCTCATACATTTAGCATAGTTAGCTTAGCTACAGACTACTGATTACCTCCATTTTACTAGCATTTAATGAATTAAGGGGAAAAAACCCCCAACATATTCATATTTTTAACTTGTCCCTTGTTCCTTTTACCACTTAACAACAGATGAGTCAGTCAGCAGCAGCTCTAACCCACGTCCCTCCTGACCCGTCCTCTACTAAGTGAAATTAAAGCTGCAGTATGTAACTTTTATATAAATATATTTTTTCCACATATTTGTTAAAATTGTCATTATGTTGAGACAGTATGGTATGAGAGATAATCTGTGAAAAATCTATTTCCTCTGCTTTCTCCCAGTGCTAGAAACAACCAGTCAGTGGCAGGAGAGGTTTAGTGCCGTCAGTCATAATCTCATGTGGCTCATCCTTCCTCCACCTCGCTCTGTGCTATTCTGTAGCTAGCATAGCCTGTTGTAAATGCTTAGTCTCGTTATCATAGCTACAAGTGATAGCAGGTAAACAATTTTCCTGTAATGATAAGTTGTTTCTCCACCATTAGCATATTTAGCAGTGAGTGAATGAGGTTGACAGCGCTAAGACCGTCCTCCTGGTTCTGATTGGTTGTTTTGGTCAGAACGGTGCATTACTTTAACCAGTAATAGTAATTCAGGAAGGAGGTGGAGGAGATTGATTATTTCCACAGATCATCTGTCTCATAACAAACTGGCACAACATGTTGACAGCTTTAACAAATATGGAGAAAACATATTTTTTATTAAAGTTGTATACTGCAGCTTGAATAAAATGCAACTACATAGCATTTTTTGAGAAGTCTGGATTTCTTTATGTATATTTTGCATGTTGCCTATGACTGTTGCTCATGGGGAGACATTTCAGTAATCTAAAACTAATAGAAAAAATTCAAGCAACCTACTTGCATTTTGTATGCATACTGAATTTTACTCTTGCATGTAAAATTCATAAGCAGTAAATATTGTACTAGTTATCAGTATTGGACCAAAGAAAGCAAGGCAATTGCAAGCCTTTGAAATTGTGACATTTTTGATGGGTCAGATAGATTCAAGAAACTGTAACAACAGCTGAGTGAGGGGGGCCCAATTAAATTTTTTGTCAGGGGGCCCAAGATTCCTAGCAGCGCCCCTGCTTAATACTATAAGTGTGTGAATGTGGACAGGAGTGGTGGAATGACTAATTGTAATGTAAAATGATTTGAATTTCTCAGACTTAATAAAACTCCACACCAGTGTAGGCCATTTTACCATTTCTATCATTGTAACATCTGGAGAAAAAGGGGGAAGCTTGTGAGTCTGGGAACAACATCAGACCTATGAAGTATGTGGGGTAAAGTCTCTGGTACTTATTGTAATCTTGCTGAAATTAGCCATGTACTAACAGCTCAATTCAAATAGTAATCCAGTTCTGCTTAGTTTTTCTTCAGTCCCTTGTTTATAATCCCTCTCTGCAGTCTTAAAATGAATAATGGCCAAGAACAGATTAACTACTGGTCAGGACTCACAGGTTCATCACAGGGGACAGCCCCTTACAAGGAACAGCGTTTTACAGTAACCTCAGTCAAATGTATAATAGCTTATGATGACCATTGTAAATATTTTAATGTATTTTTTATGGTGGTTAAAATTGTTCCAAGTGGAGCAGACCGCATGTGCTTCAGCTACATTTACAGTAGAGCTTGTTAAAAGCTCATTTTAACCACACAGAGTCTGGTAATGTTGAGCTTATCTATTTTATGGGCATTTTTCTTTCCCTGTCATGCCACTAATTTACGTAAAACAGCCCTAAATATCTTTCTAAAACATCCAGTTTTCTGAAAGCTAATGCCAGCTAAAAGCCACACATAGCTGCTGTGCTCCTAAAATCAGTTGTACCGGACCACTGATGTTCATAAAAAATTTTTAATGTTACAATGTTTTATACATGAAGATTGTGCAAACAGTAAATATTAGATTCTTTGTGTAAATTTAAGCCACCTTTCTTGGTATTCCAAATATTATATAGAAACAGACTAAGAATCAACTCTGAAAAGGTTACTATTAATTAAAAGCTAATAAAGCATGACTTTCACAAAATAAAGTGTCTTTTTATGGTGAAATTGTCTTTTGATCTAATTGGCGCCGATTTATGTTTTCGCATCCACCTGAATAATGTGTAGTTGCGCCACTGATGCTAGTGGTGCGTTATTAGCATCCACAAGTTTGTCAATTGAAATATTTTAACTGTAAATGTGAATTCTTTTAAACTCTTGAATTTGAGAGAAGCTGGCTGTGTTTTTATTTCATACATCTTTTCAAATAACTCCACTTGCCTTCATCTATTATTTTGAAGTGTCTTGCCAATGGACATAAAAACAGAGGGGGAATATACCAGCAACTCCAAAAAACAGCTGTTAGCAAACCTATAATAAAAAAAACAATCTGGACAAATCACTACAGAATTACAGGCTGACCTCCAACCTTTCATCTGTGTGCAGGGGCGCGGTACAGGGGTGAAAAGTGATGACAATTCTAGGGGCCCTGACCAACAGGGGGCCCTCCACAATTTAATTATTTATATTTTGTTTATAGAAATAAAATGTAAAAAAATCAGGGTCCTGTCAAATACAAAATTAATTAGATTGTATTTTCAAAGATTGTTTTTAGCAGTAAAAATTTTATGTTACCCCAGTTACTATGCTGCTAAGAAAAATTATAAAATCAGGTTTTCAAAAACAAAATAGAGAGAGGGAGAGAGATAAAAAGGCAAGTATGAGAGGCCCCATGGGCCAAAACTTACAAACTCTCACATTCGCTATTAAACTCTCTGACAGAGTCTCTGCAACTAAAGTTAACTTAAAATTTCAGTTTCTGATTGGACCCCAGACAGGATTTTCAAAATAAAAGCGGACCTCCGGTTTATGTTTGACTCATGTTTCTCTCCTGCGGCTTTAAAAATGTAAAACTTTGTGTTAATTGATTTGCTAAA
>NW_006800604.1:163947-167197 GCF_000485575.1 Poecilia formosa | reverse complement strand
GGACACAATAACAACACACACAACCAGATTAATTTTATTACCATCTGACTCTACTGTAGGGTCTTGATGTCACCTGTGTAATCAGTTTTAAAGATAACTTTATTTATTGTTATTATTAAACTAAAATCTCCAGCATGGGGAAGTGGGCTGAGCTCGACTTTTCTCGACAGCTTTGGATGTTCATTTTACATGATTGTTATAATTTTTCTTTAGAAAACAATGGCCATGTTTGGATGGTTCACAAACTTTCAAGCAGCACTGTATATGCTCCCACTGGCTCAGGTTATAACAGGAAATAAGATCAGCTACCATAACTATGCAGATGATACACAGCTCTACATCACGATGTCACCAGGTGACCTTTGACCCCATCCAATCACTGAATAGATGCTTAGAACAGATAATGTGTGGATGTGCCAAAACTTTCTCCAGCTGAACAGAAACAAAACTGAAGTTATTATCTTTGGACCTAAAGAGGAGCGAACTAGAATCAATGCTCAGCTTCAGTTATTACAACTAAAACCAGCGATCAGCCCGAAACCTGGGAGTAGTGATGGACTCTGACCTGAACCTTCAGAGCCACATTAAGACAGTCACAAAGTCGGCCTTCTATAACCTGAAGAATATCTCCAGGATTAGAGGATTTATGTCTCAGCGAGATCTAGAGAAACTCATCCATGCGTTTATCTTTAGTCGCATTGATTCCTGCAACAGCGTCTTAAAGGTCTGACTAATAAATCAAACAGTTGCAGCTGATCCAGAATGCTGGTGCTCGCATTCTCACTAAAACCAGGAATTCAGAGCACATAACACCAGTTTTAAAGTTCCTACACTGGCTCCCTGTAGCTCAAAGAATAGTCTTTAAAATAGTGTTGTTAGTTTATAAATCACTGAACAGTTTAGCACCACAATACATTAAAGATCTGTTATTGCTGTACCAACCGTCTAGACCCCTCAGATCTTCTGGTTCTGGTCTGCCGCAAGGTTGTTGGTGCCTGTCATGGTGGCAACCCTCAAACCCGTTGGTGGACACCTTTGGTGAGGGATGCTGTCAAGCTGAAGAAGGAGTCCTATCGGGCCTTTTTGGCCTGTGGGACTCCAGAAGCAGCTGATGGGTACTGGCAGGTGAAGCAGCATGCAGCTCAGGTGGGAGGAGTTTGGAGAGGCCATGGAGAAAGACTTCCGCACGGCTTCGAGGCAATTCTGGTCCACCATCCGGCGTCTCAGGCGGGGGAAGCAGTGCAGCACCAACACTGTTTATAGTGGGGTTGGTGGTGCTGCTGACCTCAAGTCAGGACGTTGTGGGCCGGTAGGCGGAATACTTCGAAGACCTCCTCAATCCCACCAACATGCCTTCCATTGAGGAAGCTGAGCCTGGGGACCCTGGGTCAGGCTCTCCAATCTCTGGGGATGAGGTCACCGAGGTGGTCAAAAAGCTCCTCGGTGGCAGGGCCCCGGGGGTGGATGAGATCCGGCCTGAGTTCCTTAAGAGGCTCTGGATGTTGTAGGGTTGTGTTGGCTCACATGACTCTGAAACATCGCATGGACATCAGGGACAGTTCCCTGGATTGGCAGACTGGGGTGGTGGTCCCCCTGTTCAAAAAGAGGGACCGGAGGGTGTGCTCCAAATACCGGGGTGTCACACTCTTAAGCCTCCTTGGTAGGGTCTATTCAGGGGTCCTGGAGAGGAGGGTCCGTCAGATAGTCGAACCTCGGACTCAGGAGGAGCAGTGTGGTTTCCGTCCTGGTCGTGGAACACTGGACCAGCTCTACACTCTCAGCAGGGTCCTGGAGGGTGCATGGGAGTTCACCCAACTGGTCTACATATGTTTTGTGGACTTGGAGAAGGTGTTCGACCGTGTCCTTCGGGGGCCTTGTGGGGGGTTCTCCGGGAGTATGGGGTACCGGGCCCTTTGATTCAGGCTGTCAGGTCCCTGTATGACTGGTGTCAGAGTCTGGTCTGCATTGCCGGCAGTAAGTCAGGCTCATTTCCGGTGAGAGTTAGACTCCGCCAATGCTGCCCTTTGTCACTGATTCTGTTCTTTACTTTCATGGAAAGAATTTCTAGGCACAGCCGAGGTGTTGAGGGGATCCGTTTTGGTGACCTTAGGATCGCATTCTGCTTTTTGCGGATGATGTGGTCCTATTAGCTTAATCAAATTGTGATCTGCAGGTCTCGCTGGAGCGGTTCGCAGGAAAGTGTGAAGCAGCCGGGATGAGGATCAGTGCCTCCAAATCCAAGGCCATGGTCTTGAGCCGGAAAAGGGAGAGTGCCTTCTCCGGGTCAGGGAGGGTGTCCTGCCCCAAGTGGAGGAGTTTAAGTATCTGGGGATCATGTTCACAAATGAGGGAAAAAGGGAGAAGGAGATCGACAGGCGGATTGGTGCAGCGTCTGCAGTGAAACGGGCACTGCACCGGTCTGTCGTGGTGAAGAGAGAGCTGAGCCAAAAAGCGAAGCTCTCGATTTACCTGTCGATCTACGTTCCCACCCTCATCTATGGTCATGAGCTTTGGGTCATGACAGAAAGAACAAGATCACGGATACAAGCGGTCGAAATGGGTTTTCTCTGCAGGGTGGCTGGACTCTCCCTTAGAGACAGGGTGAGAAGTTCGGTCATCCGGGAGGGACTCATAGTAGAGCTGCTATTGGAGAATTGAAAGGTGGCTCTACTCTTAAATATATAAGTAAAAGAAATAACACACGGAGACATAGTTCTTGCTGTTAGGCCATAGACGAGCCGGAGATTTATCACGCTACCAAGGATTCCTCATTACAGTTTCAACAGTTCAATACTCAAAAATCTTCCAAAGTCTCAACAAAAAATATCCTCGTATTCTTAACGTCACCCTTTTTTATACACTCTCATCTTCACTGATGTGAGTTTTGAAAGTTTCAACCAATGGCGTTGCTACTCTTGATTTGCGTAAAGATTCTGACATGCCTTATACCAGAGGTTCCCAAACTGTGGGGCACGCCCCCTAGGCGGGGCGCCGTGTCATTGCAGGGGGGGGCGCGGGAAGCCGTCTGGATGAAAAAAAAAAACAAAACATGAACACTATGCGCTGGGTTTTTACCTTAGAATGGCCAACTCTCTGTTATTCCTGTCAATTTGATACAGTAGAGGCTTCCGCACTTCCCATATCTGTGTCCTATGTCACTTTTATCAGCAGTTAAAACTGTTTAATCCGTTGTAAACATGTTGTAACCTGTTTTTCCGAGCCGCCTTTAAACGCAACATGAGCGCTACGA
>NW_006800604.1:151330-161938 GCF_000485575.1 Poecilia formosa | reverse complement strand
TCACTTTTGGGTGAAATCAAAGAGTTCATGCAGTCCAAAGGCGAAGACGTCTCACTGCTAGAAGACACAGAGTGGACCCTTGACCTTGCATTTTTGATGGACATTACTGGGAAACTAAACGTCTTGAACTGCGAGCTCCAAGGCAAAGGTAAAACTGTTGTTGATATGATAAGTGCTTTAAATGCATTTAAAGCCAAGATGAACATGAGCGTGTCAAACTGGTGCCCTTTGTATGACTCAATACCCATGAAGTAGCTCTCAGTTTCAAAAAGGTTGGTGACCCCTGCCTTAGTGTAATGTCCAGAACACACTACACGAGTTGTCGGCCGATTGTCGGCCCATTTTCAAAACCTGAGAGACACATTAGCCGACAGAAATCCTAGGTATAGGTTCAATTGGGTTCGATCATGCCGTGTGGTGTCCAGTCACATGGGCACAAAATAAAATCAGGCATTAATCAATGCTTTACTAGAATCTGTCATGATCCATGTTTCTGTGTGTATATTTTTAGAGTTTTTTTATGTTCAGTTCCTTCCTGCGAGTCTCTGTCTGCTTCTTCCCCGTTGATTATTCTCAGGTGTTTCTCATTCCCTTGATTACTCCCGTGTGTATTTAAGTCCACCTGTTGTCTTTGTCTCTTGTCGGGTCCTTGTCTTACGTTTGTCTCAGTTTGTCTAGTTTTCCAGTTAAGTCCTGGTTTACTAAGCTCTGTGTTCAGACTTTGTGACAGTGCTACCGGTAACTAGCCGTGTGCTATAGTTCTCTCCCGTGCTGCCTGTCCTGGACTGTTTTGTCCATCATTGTCATCACTAAAACCATCATTATCATCACCTTACCTGGGTCTCAGCGTCACTCCTCATCACCTACCACCAATTCATGACAGAATCTACCTGTGATGCATGTGGCTATTGTCAGCGTAAAATCCTGACTGAATGAAAATCATTATAACCTATTTATGTCACGTTAACAAGAAGAACAGCTGAAAACTTACTGGGTTTATCAACTGCGGTAGCAATTTGGCTCCAACTCCTCTCTTTGTCATTTCTATATTCTTTGCACGAAATGTTGAATAAACATTAATGTTGTTTCCACATATCATCTCCAATGTCCGCTGGACTTCGTGTTGCGCCGTGTCTGCTGTTTGAGATTCCCCTCCGTAATTTCCCCTCAGAAAGCGCGGAGGTGAATCCGAGCATTCTGATTGGCTACCTGTCATATTCAGCTTTAAGCTCCCAGTCGGGGAAAACCCCTGATTTAGATCGGAGCGGCCACGACGATCTACCGTAACACACCACACACTGCAGGATGATCGGTTACGAAATCACCAGCAACAATCTTAGATCGGCCAACAATCTAAGATTGTCATAAGGGGAAAATATATGGAGTTAGATTTGTTTCACAATTATTCAATCAAAAAAAAAATCATGTCAAACAAAAAAAGTAGTATTCAATCAAAAAAAAATCACGTCAAAGCAAAAATCACTAAGTTTCTTTTTTTGAAGCTTTTTTTTTTTTTGGTTGAGTCTCTTTTTTTGGTTGAAACTTTTTTTTATTGAAACTTTTTATTTGGTTGAGTCTCTTTTTTTTGGTTGAAACTTTTTTCTGAGTTTTTGGTTGAATTCGTTTTTCTTGCTTATATAACTTTATTTGCTTTGGGGAAGCTTACATGAACATTCTGGGCGGGGCTTAAGGACGAGCGATGTAAGACGTGTTCCGATTGGTTAGCGCTGACTAAAGCGGATGACTCCCTGAGATCTCAGAACTCGGTCCCGAACTGCAGGGCTTCGGTGACGGGACACAGAATGTGATGGTAAGTAATCTTCACAAAATTACACCGTTTAGCAGCTTCTAAAGTGTCCACCCTGTTTCAAAGAAGAAATCTTACACAACTTATGACAACAGTCACATATTTTGCCGCGATCCCCGGTAGCATATTGTGCTAGCTAATGTTAGCACTAGGTAAAGTTCATAAACTAGGCTTGTGTAATATTCGCCTGTGTTTATGTTGAATTTGTTAACCAGCGCACCTCTGTCGAGTGGCGTTAAGGGTGGAAAATACCAGATATATCTGGAGGAAATATGTGTTAAAAACTGTTGCGCAATCCTCAGTGTGTGTGTGTGTGTGTGTGTGTGTGCGTGTGTGTGTGTATTAACTAGCATTGAAGCTAAAATGGGAAAACAGCGGATCGTTGCACAAATGTTATTAGGTCCACATTAATCTGCACCACACGTCAAGTGACTGTGCAGATGATTTATTTACCAAGCACATAATCAGTGTTGTCGATGAGGGGAGGCAACGTAACTCTTAAATATATACATTTTCTTCCAGATGTAAAATGTAAAACTAAGCTGGTAGGTCACAGGCCGAAGTAGGATATTCACATAATTTCTGTTTTTTATTATTTGGTGGGTGTTTGTCTTGTACATAGTTTTATTCCAAATTAGATGTAATATGCCTTTTGCTGTGTTATGATATTAAATTAAATTAAATTGGTGTTCTCCTAATTCCCCATTCTAGTATGACCAGCAGAGTGCAGCTGAAGCAGGACAGGCTTGAAGGTCTTTACTGATTCCTCCAGCTGCTAGAGACGATCAGAGCATGAGGATGGAGAGACCAGCAAGTGTTGAGTCAGAGAAGGTCAGGTAGGGAAGTAAGTGTTGCTTTTAGGGGCCGGGTGTGTTTGGCTAAATATATTTCTCCAAGTCAGTTTATTTATTATCAAAAAAAGAGACTCAACAAAAAAAAAAGTTTCAACCAAAAAGAGACTCAACCAAAAAAAAAAGTAAAAAACTTAGTGATTTTTGCTTTGACATGATTTTTTTTTTTGATTGAATACTACTTTTTTGTTGACATGATTTTTTTTATTGAATAATTGTGAAACAAATCTAACTCCATAAAAATAAGGGCAAAAAATTGTGTAGTGTGAACTATTGTATTAGGTAGTCGGATGTGCCCATCTTCTCTATTTAAATCTACTGATTACTGAAGGCCAATACAGGATACAGACTTCATAATCTGCACTCTTTTGGTTGAATGCAGTATTTATTTCCATTTCGGCTTTATGTTGTTTAGTTTTTATTCAAGTACGATTTTTGTTAATGGAGAATGAGAATCTATTTTATTTTTGTTTTTGGTTGTTTTGTTTATTTAGTTTATCAGTTTCAGTGTTATGTGTTCTTTTGAAAATTAAGTATCTATGTATGGCAGGAAATCGCATGCATTATTAATTTCCATTAAATCAGTGCCAAAAGGTCTTGAAACAATATTATCATTTATCACAATAAATTTTAGACAATTAATCGCTCAGCAAAATTTGTTATCGTGACAGGCCTACTTGAGATGTTTCTGTGACTTAAATACAGTCTGTCTTGATAAATTCAGTTGTTTATTCTTGTTTTAAAAAGACAAACACATGTCTCTGTAAGGTCCTTCTGTGCAGGTCAGAGGTCAGACACCACGCATGAAATCAAAGGATATGTCTGTAGACCTTAGAGCCTGGACTGTCTTAAGGCACACATCTGGGGAAGGATCCAGAAATATTTGTGCTCTGAAGGTCCTATTGTGCTCAGTGGTTTCCATCATTGGTAAATGGAAGACATTTGGAAACAGCAGGACTCTTCCTGGAGCTGAGTAAACAGAGGGAGGAGGGTCTAAGTCAGGTACATGGACCAAAAACCTGATGGTGTCTCTGTCAGAGCTCCAGCGTTCTTCTGTGAAGAGAGGAGAACCTTCCAGAAGGATAACCATTTCTGCAGTCATCCACCAGTCAGGCCTGGATGGTAGAGTGACCAGATTAAAGTCACTGCTTAAGAAAAGGCTCATGGCACCTCGTCTGGAGGTCACTTAGAGGCAACTGAAGGTCTCTCAGACCAGGAGAAACAAGGTTCTCTGGTCTGATTGGACAAAGACTGAATGAAGTCTTTGTTGTGAAAACCAGGCATGGCATAGCTCCTCCTTAGATCAATACCATGTGTAGAGGGAAGCATGGTGGTGTCAGCATCATGCTATCAGAATGTCTTACAGTAGCAGGAACTGACAGACTAGTCAGGATAGAAGGATAGATGAATGCATCCTGGATGAAATCCTGCTTTAGGTGACCTCTTGACCTCTGACTGGGTCAGAATGTCTCTCTACAACATGGAAGCTGCTGTCAGGCATCATAGCAGCCAAGATAAGCAGAAACTTGGATCAACACATGACAGAGGCACAGAAAGGCCTTGGTAACTACCAGAAAAGCCAAACACCAGCTACTGGTTGAGAGAACAGTCACCCATGGCTGCTAGACAAACAAACCTGAGCACTGCCTTGTATTGAATAATTAGAAATCCTGTGACTCAATGCCACACACGTGGCTCCTGGAATCCTTGAAGCTGTACAAGATCAACAACACTCTGTGTTGTGAAGATGTGTGTTAGAATCATGATAGCAAACCAGCCAGAGGCAACACTCATTGCAAACTCCATGAGACGGAAAACGAACCTTGAGGCCAAATGCAAGCCAGTTGGGCAAATCTCCATCAAACATGAGATACCAGGGGTCCCCAGCTAAACTAGCAAAAGGTCCACTACTTACATTATCCAAACAGTCTGGGGTTCAAACCTTTTTAAATCAACCTTAAAAATATATTTCATTTCATTTTTATCTTACATTTAACAATATAGATGTTATTTCTTTTTTACCCACTGATCAATTATTCATATGTCCATTAAATCATTCGCTGAACTGAAAAGTGCAATTGACTTTAAGAACCAATAAAAAAAAATAAATAAATTTAACAGTAAAATTAAATTTACTGTTATGTTACAATAATCCTGCAGTCAACAATCATGTTGTTGGACCCTTAAATCAGTTAGTCGTGTAGCTTGCCATAATATAACCTCGATTTGTTTTTGCTCCTTATCCTACCTATACAGGCTTTGGTTGAAGTTTGTATATTTAGTCTCATAATGTCTCTTTAGATTTCCACTCTTTTAATACAACTGACTCAGATCATATGAGGCAGACTGGCCTTACACCCAGCAGGCAGACCTGGCGGCGGGGGTGGGAATTGGGTGGCATTCCCCGCCTAACAAGTCAGCCATGCCCCACCTGTACTGGAAGTTGTTTTTTCTTTTATTTTTACCTCAGAGTGGTTAATTTTCGATTTGACACAGTAGGGGCTCTCGCACTTCCCGTAGCTGTGCCCTCTACACCCTGCACTTTTTTCAGCCATTACAACTGTTTATTCCATTGTTAATACGTTGTGACGTGTCTTTCCGAGCCGCCTTTAAACGCAGCATGAGGTCTAAGATGTGCAGCAGTGACCAAGATCTGCTGCTGTGCAGAGCTGTGAAGATGTGTGTTAGAATCATGGTAGCAAACCAGCCAGAGGCAAAGAACTTTGCACAGTTTTTCTCCTGCTGAGGGTTTTGGGATCAGGTAGCCTCTTGGTCAGAGTTTTGGCGACTTCTGATCACTTCACCTTGAGAAATGTTCCCTGATTTTAAAACTTTTCACTGCAGAAAAAGTGAAATATATTCATCTGCTGACTTGGATTTTCAGTTCAGCTAATGAAGACCTAATGAAAATTAAATGTAATTAAATATATTAGCATTTTAAAAAATGGCAGGCAATTAAGAATTATGATGGGATGTTTTCACCAGTCAATCAAAATGACGGGTGAATACAGTCATTTTGACAGTGAAAACTGTCAAAATGATGGCTAAGCTTTTTTGGACAAAAAGTTTAACGCTTAATTTTAGCGCAGTCTTGGCACCAGACAGAGGTAAAATGAATACATTTGTCGTCCTGTGTTGTCCTCCTTGAATTGACTCGCAGAATGATCGTGCACCATCATATTACTTTTCTTATCCTGATATCTCTTCTAGTAATCTGAGATCTCAGATCTTCAGCTATTATTTTCCACAAACAGAGCTCAACTAGAGACAGAAGGAGGAAGGGCTATCATGGTGGAATGCTCTTCCACAATTAGACAGGTGAAAGCTGCAATGCTCCGCAAGTGAAACTAAATCTGTTGGGCCTCACCTTGACACTCAGACAACACTACTTGGACAGGGTACTTAAAAATCGAAATAAAAATTAGGCCTCTTCATTGTCGGTGTATGTCAAATGATTGTGTTTCTTGGTGTGTCATTTATAATGTTTTATTGACCTATTGATTGAAACATTTGTTTAAAAATGTGCTATACAAATAAACTATTGTATACATCGTTAAACATTCATTTTCCATTTTTAATGTGGTACTGAATGATCTCTTGCAGAATATCTAACTACAACATCTACATCCAGAATATCCAGGAGTTTAAATCTGGATTTGATGTCCAGATTACAAAAGGGCATCTAAGCATTCAGAATAGTTTCCTCATATAAAAAATAAAGCAGCTGTAAACAGAAAGAAAATGAGATGTCAGTTAGATGCCTTAGAGTTCCTGTCCAACAGTGAGGAAGAGTAGAAAAGAGTGCTAGCAGTATCGTACTTGGCGCAATAGTGGTTATACACCTTGATGATCAATGTAAGTCATAAAAAGCAGTGTAACAAAGAGAAGTGATAAATCGCCTCAGTCCCCAGTGAAGCATGGCACATAAATGCAGACGGCTGTGGGGTTTCACGGCTATAGCCCGATTCCATTCCTCACCTCAGGGGAGAAAAATGCAAATAAAATACAGATTATAAAAAAGATAATGTGTGGGGTTTGTAAGATGAGGAATAAAAATATCAGTGGGCCTCTTTTCGATCTGTATGTCCAGCGGCGACACTTGAGATGAACGAACCATGTCTTAAATTACCATGTAATAAAATTTTTACCTCAGAAGGTGGGTGTCTCACTGAAAAAGGAAAAAAGACATTGGCGGCTTAATGGTGCCAGAACATGGTGAAAGACAAGACCATTATATCTCCCCGTCTGTGACAAATCCTATTAGTAGTTGGCATGTAAAGATTGAAGTGCTCTGATATGTCTGGTGGACATCTTCTTCTGCAATCGATGAAAAGATAAAAGAGGACAATCAGCGTTCTCTCTGACTTTCTGTTTTTTTATGTTCTTATGACCTATTTGCTAAGGTATGTCTGGAAGTAAATGTGAACATATGTTCACATTTTTATCATTTGCTACATTTCTGCAAAAACTGCAAATGTAACTTGTTGAAGTTTGTAAAATAAAAGAAAAAGGAATTTAAATTTAACACAACAATGGCAGCATGTCCAAGAACTACTGACAATGGGGCAACATGTCTCGGCTAGTGAGATTCAATCCATGTAAGATTCACTTACATGGATTATATCACAAGGTAGTGACATATTCAGATATAAACAACATATCCAAAAACCTGAGCATTTATGTTTAATAAGAATATATGTAGAGAACCACTGGCATATGAATGATTTCAGCAGTGAGGATGGATGTAGGAAGTCCCCTGGGGTCTTGTTGATGTGATGACGAGGATGAGGTGATTCTGGATGTGACAAAGGCTTGGATTATGCTTCAGCAGTGGAGAAGGTGAGTAAAGGTTGGAGTCATCTTTTGTTTCTGAGATGGAAGAAAGAAGTCTGGGTTATTTATTTGATGTGTGGTTAAAATAAAAGAGTAGAGTGGAGGAAAATGCCAAGATTATGGATGAGTAGGGATGGAGTGAGAGTGATGTCAAAGTTGAGGCAAAAGTTTTACGTGGACTTGGTGACACTTTTTGGTCCAATGATGAGAGTTTTGTCGGTGCTTTCCAGGTTTTGACGGTGGAAAGGATATTGGAGTTTTTGGATTTGGTGGAAATGTTAAACGGTCATCTGCTTATCAGCAGAAATGGAGGCCATTACAACAGATAATCTTACCAAGGGGGAGGATATAGAGGATAAACAGGTGAGGACCAAGCACTGAACTTTGGGGACCACCCTGGGATAAAAGGAGTATAGAGAAGCCACAGCAGTTGATTTTTAAATACTGTTGGCTCTTGGAAAGTTGGACTGAAACCAGAACAAAGAAGAGCTGTTGATTTTCAGGTTGGACTTGAGGTGAGACTGTCATGAAGTGTGGTTGAGGTGAGGAAGAACGCAGGCAGACCCAGTTTATAGAAGATAAATGATGATTTAATGACGGATAATAGCTCCAAAACAGTTCAGGAGACTGGCAGCACAGCAGAACAGGAGGCTAAGCACTGGTAGCGACAGGAACAGAACTGGATTAATGAGAACTAAAGCCGACACAGGACTAGTCAGTACGACTGTGACGACTAACAACAAACGACTTACGGCAATTGACAAGGACCCGACAAGAGACGAAGACAACAGGTGGACTTAAATATGCAGGGAGTAATCAGGGGAACTAGATACAGCTGGGAACAATCAAGGAGGAAGACAGGAAAGCACAGAGACTCACAGGAAACAAAACCTAGAAATAAACAAACAGAAAACTCAAATCCTCACAGAGACAGGAGAATGGAGTGACTGATGGTGTCAAAAGCTGCACCATCAGTCGAGGTGGAGGTCGAGGATCCTGAGCTGGTTGGAGACAGAGGAAAGGAAAGTATTGTTAGTAACTTTGAGAAGAGTGCTATTCTGTGTTTTGGATGGAATGGTTCAAACTGGCTATCGGAAATGAAGTGAGTCTGAAGCTGACCAGCTATGGCACGTTCTGAAATTTTGGACAGAAAGGGAAGATTGGATATGGACTTCCATGCACTTCCAATTCTGGCGATATTGGAAGTTGCTGCCAATATTGGCATGATGGCTGCTAGACTGTGGAACAGATCCAGAAGCAAGTGAGGAGTTGATGATTATTAAGAGCAGAAGAGAGATTATGGGGAGAAATCTTTTAATTAGAGGAGATGGCATCCAATGGGCAGGTGGGAGTATTAACATAAAACTTTAGTCAGTTGAACAGAGGAGATTGAACTGAAGTGAGAGCTGCTGACAGGAGAATTAGAATTAGGTGAATTAGGAGGGGCTGTGTGAGCAGAGGAGAGATTAAGGGAAATGTAAATATTTCAACATTTCTTCGGGCTGAAAGACTGAAAGTGGTGGTGTTACAGGAAGAGGAGATGTTGTTATTGGGCTTTAGAAGCATGTTGATAGTTGAGAAAAAACAGAGCATGGAATGGAGTAGTAATTTGACTGGACAGAGTTTAGTGCATCCTTGTATTGTGTATGTAGTCCGAGATGGAACAGTTAGAGCAGAAGTTTAGTACATTCTCTCAGTTTGTCAGATGTCGTCTCATGGTATTCAGCAGTTATCACAGGACAGACAGTACGGGGCAAATGAGACTGTTTTAGGGGCTAGTTCATCAAGACAACATGAGAGACTGCTGTTGTAGTAGAAGATCAGTTCTGAGGGGCTGTCTGTCTGTGGGGTGGGGGGTTCCAGTTTGGCTGTTTACCTTGGATGAAAGATTTAGTTTATAACTGAAAAGGATTTAGTTTGTAATCATTTATTTATCAATTATTTATATATTATAATCATTTATATTCAGTATTTATAACTATACCAAGTACCAAAATTAGAGTTTTTTTCTGTTTCTGTTGAAAATGGCAGAACCAAAGGTCGTCACAAAAATAACAGTTGAGACAAGACAGCTTTAATTAAACTAGAACTAAATCTAAACAGGGAAAGACAAACGTATATCGGGTCTGACTAAGCACATTTGCTGTTCTAAGGCAGGTTCCAGTTCTGCAGAGCATGTGAAACACACAGATATCCAACATGACATTAATATACACTGAAGACACACAGACATACCAACCTACAAAACATAGAAAAGCAAGCAGTGTTACATGATAGAGACCTAACATTGATTGCTAAAGAAGATGTTCAACAGATGGCATGCGTGAGTCTTCTTAAAATATCTGAAAATACAATTGAATACTAAATCAAAATCAAATCAAATTTAGGGTGCTGTGGTGGCGCGGGGGCAAAGCACAACCCACATATTGAGGCCTTAGTCCTCGTGGCGGTGGTCACAGGTTCGAATCCCGGCCTGGCGACATTTGCCACATGTCTTCCCCCTTTCTGATTACCCTGTTTCCTGTCAAACTACTTTCAAATAAAGGCCACTAGAGCCAATAAGACCTTTAAAAGATCAAATTTTATTTGTATAGCACATTTCAGCAGCAAGGCATTTCAAACTGCTTTACATCATAAACACAAAAACACAAAGTCATGTAACATAGAATCAACATTCAAAACATAACATTAAGTCAAGTGCCATCATTAAATTCTTAATTGAATACATTTCAAATACAACTCTAAACAGGTGGATTTTTAGTTGAGATTTAAAGCAAGTCAATGTTTCAACTGTTTTACAGTTTTCTGGAAGTTTGTTCCAGATTTGTGGTGCCTAGAAGCTGAATGCTGCTTCTTCTTGTTTGGAAGATAAACGCCTGGATGAGTTTTTTAGATCTCGCTGAGACATCAGTCCTCTAATTGTGGAGATGTTCTTCGGGTGATAGAAGGCCGACTTTGTGACTGTCTTAATGTGTCTCTGAAGGTTCAGGTCAGAGGTCATCACTACTCCCAGGTTTTGGGCTGATCGCTGGTTTTAGTTGTAATAACTGAAGCTGAGCATTGATTCTAGTTCGCTCCTCTTTAGGTCCAAAGATAATAACTTCAGTTTTGTTTCTG
>NW_006800604.1:149352-150120 GCF_000485575.1 Poecilia formosa | reverse complement strand
TGTATTTTGTATTTCTGTTTTTTGTAACTTTTCTTGTAGTGATCTGGACAGGTAATGTCCTGTTTTGCAGTGCCGGGGGGCCAGACACATTCTGGAGGAAGACGTGTGTAAAGATAATATCTGGACCCCGGTCTCAGACCTTAGAAACGCAGAGTGTTGGATCCTCTGGGAAGTCAGAGGCAGGTGGCTTAAATGAAGTGAGGTCTGCTACATGAACACTAAGGAGAGACGTGCCAAGGAGAATCTGTTGATCCATTCCATCTGTAAATTTGAGAAACTCTGGTCCAGAAGACATTTCTTCATAGGTATCTTGTGAATGCAGTGAATGAGTGGAGGGGGGAAACCAGTCACTCTGTCCACAGTCGATGTTTTATCAGCTTGTTTTGGAATAGTTTGCTCCTGATACACGGAGGGTTCCATCCTAGTCAGACATCCTTGAGCCTTTCTTCTGAAGCGATGATCACATTGTTGTCCTTGTTGATAAAATGTAAAATGTTTGCAGTGAGCAGTTTTATTCCATGTTTGTTAAGATTGTGTCCGCCTCTTCCAAGAGGTGAAAGCGCTGCCAGTAGATCCAGAGGTTATCGATGAAGGTCACTGAGCTGGTAGAGCTTTAATCAGCCATTTGTTTATCATGCCCAGCCTGGAGTGTTTTTCGTCTCCACATTGAGGTGATGGAATTGGACCACTGAGAAATAACTTCATTTTTAATTTTCCCATAGTGTCCAGAATACTGTCCACTGTACATTATATATATAATGTACAGTG